>NC_037682.1:73759933-74059933 GCF_003255815.1 Theropithecus gelada | reverse complement strand
ATCCAACTGCATCAATAATTACTTTAAAAGTGCCTGTTATACAAACAATGAAAAGACAGAGATATTCAATTTAAATATGAAAGAGCAAGACCCAATGATACATTCACTACAAAAGACAGTTTAAATATAAAAACTCATAGGTTATAGTAAACTTATAAAGAAAGATAAACCATGTCAATAATAATCAAAAGAAAGTTACAGTAGTTATATTACATTTAGACAAACCAGACTTTATAATAAGGAAAATTGTAAGGGATAACATTTTGTATTACTTAATGATAAAGGGGTCAATTTTTTATGAAAGTCTAACAATCCTAAATTCAATTTTTTGTGAAAGCGTAACAATTCTAAATGCAATAACCAAGAGGACTGAAAGGAGAAATAGACAAATCCACTGTCATAGTCAGAAACCTCAACATTTCTTTGTCATTGATTGACAGATCATGTAGTTCAAAGGAGACCTGAACAGTCTTATCAATCAACTTGTCTAATTGACATTTATAGAATAATCTACCTTAAAAAGGCAGAATATATATTCTTCTTACTCTCCAATGAAACATTCACTAAAACAGATCATATGCAGGGCTTTAAAACACTTCTTAACATATTTATAAGAACAGAAAACTTACAAATTATGTTCTTGGATGACGATGAGATTTAACTAGAAATCAATAGAGAAAGAGATTTGGAAATATACAAATATTTGGAGATTTAAAAACATACTTTAAGCAACATATGATATAAAAAGAAGCTTCACAATAACTTGAAAATAATTTAAAATATAATGCAACTTATCAAAATCTGAGCAATGCAAATTTAGTAGAGCTTGGAAGGAAATCTATAACTTTAGATGCATATCTTAGAGAAGAAGAAAGATTCTAAAATCATTAATATAATGTTCCACCATAATAAACTACAGGAAAAAGAGAACAATTTAAGCTTAAAGCAAGCAGATGAAAACAAACAATAAAAATTAAAGTAGATATCAATAAATTTGAAAATAAAAAATAATACAGAAGATTAACAAGCCAAAAGCTACACCTTTGGAAAATTTAGGAAATTTTATAAACATCTAACCAGGCTAACCAAGAATAAAAAAGAGAAATATTGTCCATGTCAGAAATGAAATAAGGGTCATCATTCATCATCTCGTGGACATTAGAAGACGATGTTAGTGTCTTTTTTCCTGGAAAAATAAACCTGTTTTACAGAGCATAGTCTGGAGGTAATTCACAAGGATTGCTCTTCCTCCACCCCTGCCAGAGCTACAAGGGCATCTTCAATGTGAGTATCTGGTGAGATGACTGTGGGTAAAGGCCATAAATGTGGCAGGCCCCTCTAATACTGAAGCTCTTAAGGGATTATCACTCTCAAGATAGTCCATACTCATATTCCAGGAATCTGTTAACATTGCCATATAAGTGTTCTTACCAGTTTATGTCTCCAATGTCTTCTACTTCTCATAAGCAGATCTTGGTTTTGTCTCTCTGAAGTCTTCTATTTCTTCATATTTGGGTATAACAGCTCTTCCTATAATCTCAGTTTTCTGATAGGTCCACAAAACATATTGATTTTCAGTTTGTTCTGTTTTTACTGTTGTAAAGACAGAAGTGTCTGCTTCCTAGCTGTTTGTATGGTGGCATCAGAACTAAAAATGTCATTGCTTTTTCACATTTAAAAAAGCATTTTAGATATGCTTTGCATTAATAATAACATTTGTACTTTTTAAACATGTTTGTTCTGATGGTTTCAGTTTAAAGAATGTTCTTGATTTTCAGCATCAGTATTTACAGGCAGGATCTTGTGTTGATTCTGAGTCACATAGGGATATCTGCAATGTTTAGTGAGGTTCTGCCAATGTCTTCCCCTCTGTTGTGCATATCTTCTTCTTTCCTCACTTTGATGTTCTACCAGGTCAGTCTTTCTCCTGCAGGTGCATCTAGGAATTCCTTTTTCCCCAGTGTCACAGGAACACAGCAATTCTCCCTCTTCTACACAGAAGGAAACTTAAAAAAGAGAAAGACAAGATAGGAAAATCTGAAAGACATCTAACTTGATTAAAAAATAGAGTCATATAAAAGAGTTAAGCCAAAACTAACAGGCAGATGAAATTTGAAGTGACAAAATGTTAAACTAATAGGGAGAGTGATTACACTGGAACCAAATATTTTAATTTGGCAAGTCTAAGTTGTCTCTTGCTCTTCAGTGGGTGGCAAGCCCATGAGGAAGATTAGAGAAGATTTAGAGAATTAAAGCAAAAATTAAAGCTATTTAAATGTAGAGTAAATACACATGTTATTCTATCTTACACACAAAATATTACCTATGTATATAGATCTTTTTTTCAAATGAAATTTAAGTCTTTTTTGGACATTAATTATTTACATATTATACATTCTATTTTCACATTCTAAGGCAATATTTATTAAAAGGCAACTGAAATACCTTTTCTACAGTATTTAAGTAGCACTATCAGCTTTTGGACTGGCTTAATTACATTTAGCACAAAAAAGATCCACAATATCACTTGAGACAACATGATTGTATAGCAATTTATTACCAGATGTTTTGGATTTAAAGCAAACTTCTTTGAAGAATGCAAATACTTTCTCGGTTTATGAGGAAAACATGACTTTAAAAAACAACTTCTTGGTTACTTGTTTGTTCGAACTTTTTCCCATAAGGACACAAGGTGGCATGGTCGAAGTGAAAAGTTAAAACCTAGGTTTTTGTACTGTAATTTCTGTGTAGCTATGAATGTCCAGTAAGTAAAATGGGTTTTTCAAATTAAGGCAAATAGGTTGTGGAAAAGAACAGAATAAACCATCTCATTACATGAATCTTAGCTAAGAATAAGAACCCTCAGTTGAAATTTGGAGACCTGAGTTGTGAAGCCTGCTGCTATGGAACATGCTATTCCACCAGAAACAGGTCACATACTCTATTGGCTTCGTGTTCTCCACTATAAAATAGATTTGAACTATATAAAATGTTATGATCCTCAAGAGGTTTTAGGTTAGAATATTAAGTGTCTCAGAAAAACACTGCTCCAATTCTAAGAAGAAGCAGCATCCCAAATGGCATACAAAATCATATTTTTTAGAGTCCATCAGCGACCTCAGATGGCAAGGTAATCTAATTATATGCATCCAAAGGGTTTTAACCTCCTCCAGTAGAGTAGTACACATGAACTATTTCCTCTTCGAAAGAACTGTAGGAGCATATGGTAGCCATGGAAGTGAATTTTAAAAATAGATAAAATTTTAAGAAATTAACTTAAAGTACAAATATAGCTGGTGTGATAACTTAGAATTCCTTGGAGGCCATGACAATAGAAATCTGCACCTACCTACCATGAGAAACATTAGGGCAGGCCATTGGACATGAGAAACCTCTTCTCTGTCACTAATGTACTGGCAATCCCAAAGTATGAGAGTGAGCAGGGAAAATCAATAGAAACCTGGCTATAGTCAAAACACTGAATTTATACAATATATTGACCATGCACAGTGAGAGAAGCAGCAGAATATCTATTTGTATTATACTTGTATTCTACGTGTGGCATTCATTTACATACACACACAACTGTGTGTGTATATGTATGTGTATATATATGTATAGATAATACATACAATAAAGTGAGAAAATGTGATTTACCATCAAAAGATAAAGTATTCAGTAGAAACAGAGACATTAGAGAAAATGAATTTTTAGTTTAACAAGTTCTCACACAGGTAACTAAAAGGCACAGAAAATAAAAACGGTTAATTGCATCAAACATGTAATGGGAACATAATACCAACTGAGAAGAAGAGTCAATTCCAACTTGTTTTATTGGGTCACTTATCTTGGTGCAAAAATAAACAAAGATTTTACAATTAAAAATTTACAAACCAATATCTGTCACGAACATAGAATATCAGCAAATTATATCTAGCAATATTTAAAAAGCATAATACATTATAATCAAATAAGGTTTACTACAGGATCAAGGTTAGTTTATATATGAAAGGAAATCTATTTTATAAACCACATTAAGAGATAAAGGAAGAAAACACATATCTTAATTTTTCAGACAAAGTTTTTGGCAAAATGCAACACACGTTTGTAATATAAAATGTTCAGTAAACCTGAATGAAAATAAACTTCCCTAATCTGAAAAATGGTATTTATGAAAAACCTAAAGTTGATATCATAGACTATCATTAAATCTTGAATGTTTTCTTCTCAAAACTGTGAATAAGATCAATACAAGATTTAAATAAATTGTGAAATATGCAATAGACCATTGACTGGAATATTTAGTATAGTTAAAATGTCAATTTTCCTCAAGTTTATCTATAGATTGAGTGCAATCTCATTCCAAGCAGCAGGTATTTTGTAGAAATTTAGAAGTTCCTTAGAAAATTTATGTGGAGAAGCAAATAACCTATATTAGCTAAAATAATCTTAAAAACAAAAAAAAAAAAATGCAGTACTTGCAGTAATTGCGGTCAAGACTTATTTTTAAGTTGTAATAATAAAGATTTTGTGTTACAGAAGAAAGAATAGAAGAAAGTCAGAATGAGGAGTCCAGAATTAACCACAAAATATGGATCAGTCTATTTTGACAGCGTTTCCCCAGGAAAAAAAAAAAAAAAAAAAAAACTCGATCCCTAACAATCATGTCATCAATATAACATGGATCAGAGACCTAACTATTAAACACGAATAAAACAATAGTTACTAGAAGAAAACATTATCTTCTACTGGTCAAGCACTCACAACTGCCCACTTCTTACCGTCTGTTTTGTCATGACTCAAATTCAGTCAGGCTTTCTCCTCCCTATGGGTCTCTGAACGCGGCTTGCGTCCAGCCTAAGAAAACACTAAGGGAAATATGGCCCCTTATTAACTTATCTCAAGAATTTGCTGAACACGAACAAAGCATTGTTTTCAGACATGGCTGACCATTTTCTCTAATTTGCCTAACTTCTCCTTTCTTACTGCTTATTCCTCTAAAAAAAAAAAAAAAAAAAAAAAAAAAACCAACTCTTTTCTGACAGATTTTGAGATCCTTGCAGATTTCTGAGATCAGAGTATTCTCCCTATTGCAATGGTCTTTTATGTGAATAGCTTATCCTTATCTAAATCTGGATTTACTTTTATTTGACACGACTCTCCTAAAAGTTCTGTTATGAAAAGTGAAAGAAACTCCACAGCCTGGGGAAAATGTTTTCAAAACATATAATTGATAAATAACTTGAATTCACAAAATTTACAGAATTACTATAAAGTGGTAAAACAAATACTAACCATCTAATAAAAAGATTTAAAGTTTGAATAGACACCTCCCAAAAAGACAAATGGCAAATAACATCAACATCATTATACATGAGGAAAATGCAAATTTAAGTTTAAATGAGATACTACTATACATCTACTTGAACAACCACAATTACACAGGACACCATCAAATGTTGGAGAGACTGTAGCAACTGGATCTCTTATACATCACTGGTGGGGTGGTAAAATTAATTATTATTTTTCTATGCTTCTATAATTAGTACTTTTGGTGGCTTAAAATAGCGCAAATTAATCTTATAGTTGTATAGGTCAGAGGCCTGACATGGGACTCACTGAACTAAAATCAATGTTTTATCACGGCTGTGTTACTTTCTGGAGGACTTAGGGGAAAATCTATTTCATTTTTTATTCACATTGTTGGCAGAATGCAATTCGATGTGGTTTAAGACTGAGGTCACCATTTTTTGTTGTTGTTGTTGGGTATGAGCTAAGAGCTTTTCTTAGCTTCTGGAAGCCATCCACAGTCCTTGCCTGTGGCTCCCTTCTTCCATCTTCAAGTTCAGCAACAATGGCAAAAGTTCCTCTCAAGTTTCTTTTTATTTATTTTTATTTTTATTTTTTATTATTTATTATTATTATACTTTAAGTTCTAGGGTACATGTGCATAACTTGCAGGTTTGTTACATATGTATACTTGTGCCATGTTGCTGTGCTGCACCCATCAACTCGTCAGCACCCATCAACTCGTCATTTACATCAGGTATAACTCCCAATGCAATCCCTCCCCCCTCCCCCCTCCCCATGATAGGCCCCGGTGTGTGATGTTCCCCTTCCCGAGTCCAAGTGATCTCATTGTTCAGTTCCCACCTATGAGTGAGAACATGCGGTGTTTGGTTTTCTGTTCTTGCGATAGTTTGCTAAGAATGATGGTTTCCAGCTGCATCCATGTCCCTATAAAGGACACAAACTCATCCTTTTTTATGGCTGCATAGTATTCCATGGTGTATATGTGCCACATTTTCTTAATCCAGTCTGTCATTGATGGACATTTGGGTTGATTCCAAGTCTTTACTATTGTGAATAGTGCCGCAATAAACATACATGTGCATGTGTCTTTATAGCAGCATGATTTATAATCCTTTGGGTATATACCCAGTAATGGGATGGCTGGGTCATATGGTACATCTAGTTCTAGATCCTTGAGGAATTGCCATACTGTTTTCCATAATGGCTGAACTAGTTTACAATCCCACCAACAGTGTAAAAGTGTTCCTATTTCTCCACATCCTCTCCAGCACCTGTTGTTTCCCGACTTTTTAATGATCGCCATTCTAACTGGTGTGAGATGGTATCTCACTGTGGTTTTGATTTGCATTTCTCTGATGGCCAGTGATGATGAGCATTTTTTCATGTCTCTGTTGGCTGTATGCATGTCTTCTTTTGAGAAATGTCTGTTCATATCCTTTGCCCACTTTTTGATGGGGTTGTTTGTTTTTTTCTTGTAAATTAGTTTGAGTTCTTTGTAGGTTCTGGATATTAGCCCTTTGTCAGATGAGAAGATTGCAAAAATTTTCTCCCATTCTGTAGGTTGCCTGTTCACTCTGATGGTAGTTTCTTTTGCTGTGCAGAAGCTCTTTAGTTTAATGAGATCCCATTTGTCAATTTTGGCTTTTGCTGCCATTGCTTTTGGTGTTTTAGACATGAAGTCTTTGCCCATGCCTATGCCCTGAATGGTACTACCTAGGTTTTCCTCTAGGGTTTACAAAATTAATGTGCAAAAATCACAAGCATTCTTATACACCAGTAACAGACAAACAGAGAGCCAAATCAGGAATGAACTTCCATTCACAATTGCTTCAAAGAGAATAAAATACCTAGGAATCCAGAATCCAACTTACAAGGGATGTAAAGGACCTCTTCAAGGAGAACTACAAGCCACTGCTCAGTGAAATAAAAGAGGACACAAACAAATGGAAGAACATACCATGCTCATGGATAGGAAGAATCAATATCGTGAAATGGCCATACTGCCCAAGGTTATTTATACATTCAATGCCATCCCCATCAAGCTACCAACGAGTTTCTTCACAGAATTGGAAAAAACTGCTTTAAAGTTCATATGGATCCAAAAAAGAGCCCACATCTCCAAGACAATCCTAACTCAAAAGAACAAAGCTGGAGGCATCACGCTACCTGACTTCAAACTATACTACAAGGCTACAGTAACCAAAACAGCATGGTACTGGTACCAAAACAGAGATTTAGACCAATGGAACAGAACAGAGTCCTCAGAAATAATACGACACATCTACAGCCATCTGATCTTTGACAAACCTGAGAGAAACAAGAAATGGGGAAAGGATTCCCTATTTAATAAATGGTGCTGGGAAAATTGGCTAGCCATAAGTAGAAAGCTGAAACTGGATCCTTTCCTTACTCCTTATATGAAAATTAATTCAAGATGGATTAAAGACTTAAATGTTAGACCTAATACCAGTTCCTCTCAAGTTTCTAACCTGTACTCCCTCTCCTTATATGGTTACATTTCTTATCCACACTCTGCCTTTCTCTTCCACTTTTAAGGACTCTTATAAATAGACTGTGTCCACTTAAATAATACTAAATAATATATCTCAAGATATATAACATTACTAATATCTGTAATGTCCCATTTTCCATATCAAGTGATTATTCGCAGGTTCCAGGGATGAGGTTCTGGACGTTGTTGAGAAGGCTTTATTGCTACCACAAAATGAACAATCATCTTGGAAAGTTCATTGTCACTATCTTAATAAGTTAAAACCAATTCAGAAATTCTGCTGTTAAGTGTATAACCAAGGAAAGAAAGACACATGTCCACTAGAAACCTTATACAAAAATGTTCAAAAAAACTTTATTTATACTGGTCCAAGACTTGAGAGATCCCAGATGTCCATCAACATGAGAATGTAGAAAGCGTGTAGTATTTAATATATGCCTTAATAAAAAGAAACAGACATCTGATAAATGAAAAGACATGCATGATGTATGTTGAGTGAAAGAAATAGAACACAGAAATATACAGGCTCTTTTATCCTATTAATATGAAATTGAAGAATAGGCAAAATTAGCCTATTGTGAAATTATCTAGGAGGAGAATTGTATAGGAAGAGGCATGAGAAATGTTAGGTTTCTTCCTATTATTTACCAAAATGAGTTGAATGTACCTTCAACATATGATTCATCAAAACTGATTAAATGGTACACTTAAGATGCTAGTATTTCCTTCTATATAAATTATAACTTAAAATAAGATCTTTCAAATTTAAGATATTATACCCTACAGAGGATAACCTATTCTTCCACTTGTCCTTTTTAAACATGAAATAGAGATTTTAAAAATAAAATATATTTAGTTTCTCAATTTTATGACATGTTAAGAAAGTATAATATTTTTCAAGCAAGATGACCTGCAAATTTTTAATTCCATATCCTAACAGTATAAACAATAATTTCTGGGCTTTTCTTCTCTAGTTGTGTCATTGTAATAGCTAAAATGATAATTAGTGAATGTTTTTGAGCACAAAAATACTCATTTTAATATGAGAAATTAATATCAAAACAGTTCAGATCAAGAAATTACATTTCATCCCACAGATGACAATTCACCAACAGCTTTCAATATTGCTAGTCCATCTCAACAGTGATATGATTCAGAGATTTTTTTAAAATTTTAATGTTATTTCATATATTCCTGTTCCAAAGCTGTTGAAAACAACACAGCAGAATACTGTGATGATTTAGGGGAGGGAAGAAAGGAATAGGGATGAAGCTTTTTTGTTGCAAACATTTACCACGGTGCAATATGACTCAGAGAAAGAGAATTTACAGGTTAGAAACCTTCTCCACATGAAAAACACATGGGAGCTGGCAAGATAAGACTGAGTATTCTCTGAGACATAATGAGTCTGGACAGCAATTTTCTCAAAGAAAACTAATCAATTATATCAGAACACCTCTTATTCAGTTCATTCAAGGACAGTACTAGGCCCATTAATTGAAAAGACTGGATAACTGAGGAATCATATGCAACACAACATTTTAATTTAAAATATATACACACTTATCTACCCATTTTTTATATTAGAACAAGGACTTTTCATTGAACATGGGTCATAAAATTAGAGTTTGGTCTGTTTTTCTTCTGTAAATCTTAACTAAAATTTTATTTTATTCTTTAAAGTTATACTAGAATATAAATAAATCTACATGCATCGTCTTTGTAGATTTTTAAAATAAATCTTCCCACAACTATTCTCTAGTATTTTTATTTAATTTTATTTAGTTTCTCCAAATAATTCATTTGCATCAAAACATTATTTCCATTTCTGCTCCCATATTTTAATGTACTACTCATTAATAGTGAGTACAAGTGGCAGAATGGGTGGGGGAACAAATACAGCTTACTCTCACCTGAAAATACTTGTTCAGCTTACCTGGTAAGCTTACCTAGTAAGCAGACGTTAGCCTGCAAGAAAAGAAACAGTCCCAAGTTGAACAAGGAAAGACAGAAGACTATCAGAAATCACAAAAGACTGTGAGAAAAAGTTGCAAGGAAATTAAATCTGTAGCAGAGATTTACCATTAATACTGGGGGAGATGGAAAGTAAAAAATATACTACAAAAAACTTCATGCTCAAAAAAGTGTGTGAAATTATGCCATAATGAAAATAAAAGTTTAAATCCATTAACTATGGCACATAAATAGCTGATATGAATAAAGTAAGTAGAGGTTCAACAGCAAATAAATTGTATACTCTTGTTCTATGTTATGATTGTAGTTGGACTACAAAACCAGATACAGTTGTCAAAACACATCAAGTAATACAATTATAATTGATAATTTTATTGTATATTCATTATGGGTCAAAATTGCTGATTAAAATTACACTGAAACAAAAAGTAGATCAAATAGATCAGGAATAAACATAGGTTCATTAACAAATAAAAATATAAACCAAAACAATGGGAGATAAAGAAAAAAATCATCTAAATTTGAAAGAACTGATCATCATATTTTAAGTAATTGACATAAAGGAAAAAACCACCATACATGCCTTGACAAATTATTAAAAATAAAGAATAATACAAACATACATATATATGAATATATACAATAGAAAGTATTATATATGAATATATTGAATAGAAGTTATGTTTGTATTAAAATAATACAAACATGTATTTATATATAGTATATATACCTATATACATAAAAACATATAGTTTGTGTATATATGCACACATACATATATTTAAAAATAAAACTGCAACTTCTCTGTGGTGTTAGGCATCAGAAAAACCATAGAGTAATTTCTAGTAAATTCTGAAATTAAAATATTATTTCTCAAAAATTCTCTACATAACAACATTTTCTTTAGCTCTATAGCTTTTTCTATAGTTGGAAACTTTCTGAAAAGTTTTAGAAAATGTATTACTAATAAACACTTTTGAGGAAAAACACATTGAATACATACTTAAACCTTAGAATATATTAATAAAAATAAATTAAAAACAATGAAGATATCTCTGTATGAAAGAATATCAGGCAACAAAATAAAACATTAAGTGAAATCAATATTGTGAATGTCATAAAATTTAACATAAATGCTAATAAATAGCACAAATACCATATTGATTCTAATAAGAAAGAGATGTCCTTAAATACAGTTAATTTTGCAAAGACTACATAGGTTAGACTTGGAAAAACAAAACAAAAAGTTATTGGTTTTGATTTTTATTTCAAAAAATAATAATGAAATATTATTGTGAAAATTATAGAAACCCACTGGTAGAATTAGAAAGAATGATGACTTTTTACATTACAGTAGAAGACTAAAAACAAACGTATATATCCTGCATTGCAAATGACAGGAAACAAAGGCAACCAAAAAGAAATAGGAAAAACAAAACCGAGAACATAAAACAAAGTGACAGACTTAAAGCTACACATAACAGTGATAACAGTGAAGGAAATTGCTTTAAACTATTCTGTTTATTCAGAAACAAATATTGTCAGGAAGAATTACAAAACTACATCAAATTTTAAAACACCTACAAAAATGACTTAGAAACATTTCAAAGCAAAGAATGGGTAAAAGTTTACTGTGCATGAAAAAACAGAAAGCAATTGACCATGGAGATGCTATTAGCAGACAGGAAAAAGTTAAAGCAAGAAGCATTAGCCAAAATGAATTGGATCATATTACAATTGTAAAATTGTCACTCAATGTTGCAAGCCAAATCGTTTTAAATTCTTGTTCACTGCTTAATGTAGTATCAAAGTGTACCAAATAAAAGCTAAGTAGAAAAATAAATTCATGAAAGGTTACACCCATAAAATATGTGAAAAAGATATATATTGTATTGTAAATACATTAATATTTGTATTAATATACATTAAAGCTTTTAGAGGGATTATCACTTTATTATAAATATTTATGTTATATGTGGGGGAAAAGATACCCTTACTTGGCTGAAAAGACTTACTAATTCTAAAGTGTGAAAATTATGTTGGCCATATTTTTGATAATAACAAGGAATCATTTGTAATGTTTATACAGAAATATCTCTAAATAAAATTTTTAAATGAAATTTTAAATAACAATAAAGAGTTAAAGATGAACCAAATATTATGACAGAGTATGTCAATAGTTTAATAAGTAAAAGGTTTGATTTTTGATGAGAAATAAAGAAATGAGCTAAGCATAATGCTCAAAAAGATTGTCTTTAACAAAGAAGCACTAGGGAAAGTATGATGAATTAAACAATTCAGATAAAGGTGAAACAAAGCAAAAAGTTTGTAAAAAGGAAAATAGTGAGATTGTTTTAAAAATCCAAAAGTTTATTCTAAAAACATTAATAACCAAAACCAAAACAAAAAAAAATTCAGTGCCTTTCTTCCCTTCCACTCCAACTTCAAGTCATT
Source organism: Theropithecus gelada (assembly GCF_003255815.1). Taxonomy (NCBI): domain Eukaryota; kingdom Metazoa; phylum Chordata; class Mammalia; order Primates; family Cercopithecidae; genus Theropithecus; species Theropithecus gelada. The sequence goes on along the minus strand of NC_037682.1, from coordinate 74,047,680 downwards.
TGTCTCTGCATTTGCAGAGGCCACTGGCAACCATAGACAAATAATACAGCTTATGTGCAGTTTATATGACACTTTGCTGTGCTTTTTGTAAAAATAGGTGATCCAAGGTTTCTATTCCTTACAACCAGGAAAGTGATAGAAAATTAGCATCAGGCAGCAAATCATGAAATGAAATTGTACTTCAAAAACCTGTGAACTCCCAAAGGATGAAAATTCATCATCAGACTTGCACGACTTTGCCAGGTCATTCTGACACCCAAAAGAAAAGAAAGAGCTGAAGGAGCACTTTGAGTCTCATTGCCCTTGAGGGAAAGAGAATGCAGAGCCTGGACAGCAGAAATCAGAGGATCTGCAGCAGGAGCCTGGAGACTTTGTTGCTCCAGCACCACAAATGCATTGCCATCCGCTGCATCAGCTTCTATTTCCTGAGATATCCTAGTCCTTAAAGGCACTCCTATCACTCGACCCCACCAGCAATGAACCAGAAGAGAAAAAACACAGCCATGGAAAGGTCCAGAGTACAGAGGGAGGAAAACAGCAGATATCAATCAGAATATATGCTCCGAATAATAGAATACTTTGGGCACACATGTAAAACTTAAATTAAAAAGATTAAAGTGATTAATAACAGAAATTGGGACACCCTTTACACACACATACACACTTTCTGATACAGAAAACAAAACCAAAACAATATATCTAATTGTATGTTAGAAATGTAATCAGCTGAAATTAATAGAATATTTGGTTTACAGTGGTTTAACAAGAAATGATTTTTTTTTACACAATGAAAAGTCGTGAATTAGATAAACAAAGAATGGTACAGTGATTATGGAATATCATAAATGTCACCAGCTTATCCTTTTTGTCTGACCCATACTCTTTAATTTATAACTTTTGTCTTCACTGTCCTAACATAATTCCCGCACTAATAAGCAAGCATCCCATCCACCGTCAGCTGCGTACAAGATAGGAAGGCCAAAGAATGAAAGGAGCATGGCAGATAAGTTTGAACCTCTTTTAAAAAGTTCCTGAACACCTCCCAAATCCAGCAATCTCTACTTCAACTTTATTGGCCAGAGCTGAGCTCTTTGGCCACCACCAAATGCAAGAGTATCTAGGAAGGTGAACATTTTAGTTGGCTATATTACCAAATTATATGAGATATTTATTTGTAAGAAAGGAGAAAATATACATTGAATGAGCCCTTAGAATTTTCTGTCACATTAATTACTAAATTCAGATGAATTGAAGAACAGAATGATCACCATTAAAAACCAAGTGAGTAGCCAGAAAATCAGGTAACAGGCATATTTGAATACACAGAACAAATATGCAAAGAAATAAAAATTGAAATCACGAGGCCAAGCATATAAGATTCTGAGGCTATATTGTGAATCATTAGTAATACATGAAAGAAAGGCAATAAAAAACTTATAAGGGAGGAATATTTTCATGAGCTGAGGAAATAAAATTTTGCAGATTGAAACCATTCACCTATTTCTAGGCAGAACAAATGATAAAGATATAAATCTATCATATCTGGGGAATATTTTTGAGCTCAGGCAAAGGAGACAAGCAATCTACAATGGTAAAAACACGTTAGTATTATTCAATAAAATGAGAAACTCTTTTTATAAAAATAACAAAATAAGATCACTTCTTAAAATTATATAAGTAAATCTTGATAATGCCTGATTCAAAGAGAATATCATATATTAATGAGAACAAAAATGAGAGTGTTGATTGAAAAAAAAAATCAGGATGGAGAAAAAAAATCTATTCTTGGAAGAAAATGCTTAACACCAGATGCCTTCATTGTGCACATAAAATACCTAAGCAGGCATCTTAAGAAATTTGAAAATGAACCATAGAAATAAAGTTTAAAAAGTAGAGAGAGTGACTAGAAATAAAAGTTGAACTTATTAATACAGAATTAATTACATATACAGATAAATAACTTTTCCTACTTCAAAAGTAACCAAATAGAAGAAAAGATAAATAAAGCATCTGTAAAGTGGTGCTTATTTCATGTTGCCTTATCAATAGAGCGATAACGAAATTATGGTACATAATAAATATTATTTAGCCAATAAAGTAATTAATTTGAGCTATATGATACATAACTCTGTAGATGTGTATATGTATTTCTCACACACATATAGTATTATTCTGATCATTTTTAAAAGTAGATGAATTGTTTTCATTTTCTTTGTGAGACATTAGTCAAAGTTGATAACAGAATAGGAGAAACACACAAGTACAAAAAGGGAATAGAAAATTGTATGTCTAGGATCACATTTTGCATTTGTGTCAAATTGTGTGTATTTTTAAGTAAATTTTTAAATGCATTAAATTATTTATTTAAAAAATATAACGACTTTTTTTTTTTTTTTTTTTTTGAGACGGAGTCTCACTCTGTCGCCCAGGCTGGAGTTCAGTGGCCAGATCTCAGCTCACTGCAAGCTCCGCCTCCCGGGTTCACGCCATTCTCCTGCCTCAGCCTCCCGAGTAGCTGGGACTACAGGTGCCCGCCACCTCGCCGGGCTAGTTTTTTGTATTTTTTAGTAGAGACGGGGTTTCACCGTGTTAGCCAGGATGGTCTCCATCTCCTGACCTCGTGATCCACCCGTCTCGGCCTCCCAAAGTGCTGGGATTACAGGCTTGAGCCACCGCGCCCGGCGACATTTTTAGAGGAGATATGTAAATTAAATATAAAAAGCTTAATAATACATAAGAAGAATTTTTTTTGAAAAAACACACTATATAATTGCATGTAAATAACTTATTAAATCTGGGTGAAATGAGCCATTTCCTGAGGAAAATCTATTTTATCTGGGAAGAAACAGTAAACATGTGTATAGAGAAACTAAATTTGATATTGAAATTATATTTATACAGTAATATAGTTACATGATGTTTATCTTAGATATGTATAAAACAGTCACTCTATCTTCCAGCAGTAACATTAGGATACTTTAACCTCTTGAGGAGAAGATACGATATAAACTCTTGCACAACATGGAGAACTGAAGATAGCTATCCAACTTATTTTATGAAATTGACATCAAAACCCAAGAAATATAACACAAAAAATCATCAAGTAAAAAACAATTTATATAGTTCTGCTCTATGTTGAAAGATTAGTAGGAAGAAAGAATTTTTCCCAGCAAATAATAAACAGTAAATATGAGGCTATCTATTAACATAATGACAATGGTTTGTATTAATACATTTAAAAAGAGCTATGGGATGCCAATATCATTATTTCATTAAACCCTGGCAGCAGAAATCCTTTTAAGGTCAAAACTGCTTCTACTAAATGGTATTTTTGCTGGAAAGTAACTCTTCCAGTACCTGGGAAGACACTGATGTCAAAGTTTTCAGGGAAAGGAGAATCCATCTTCAATTATAGATATTTTATTTCTGTAGTTCTTAAGATCAAGTGGAGAGGAAGAGAATAAGAAACAAATGGAAAGAAATATGAGGAAAGAATAAAAGAAAAAGGAAAAGTTGTAGACAGGCTGTTTTCTCTCTCTGTGGCCTTGCCAAGTCCTCTTTAATTACTAAGTAAAACTTTTCATGGAAATAAGCACAATTGCCAGAATTTGCATCTAGTTTATCATAGACCTGAATCAAGATACTGTGGCAAAAAGGTGAAGTGAGTGGGAAGTGTGCTGCAGCGACCAGCACAGGAGTTGGGGCTTTGCTGATAGATTGGGAGGGTTGTGGCCTGAAAGCCACATCTTATATTAAAATCAACTCAAAATGGATCAAAGATTTAAATCTAAGACCTGCAGCCATAAAAATTCTAAAAGATAACCTAGGATAAACTCTTCTGGACATTGACCTAGACAAAGAATTCATGACTAAAACCCCAAAAGCAGATGCAAATAAAACAAAAATAAATAAATGGGACCTAATTAAACTAAAAAGCTTCTCTAACAAAAGAAACAATCATCAGAGTAAACAGATAACCCACAGAATGGGAGAAAATATTTGCAAAATATACATCCAACAAAGGACTAATATCCAGAATCTATAAGGATCACAAACAAATCAGCAATAAAAAAACAAGAATCCCAACCAAAAAGGGAAAATGACATGAATATAATTTCTCAAAAGAAAATATAAAAATGGCCAAAACATGAAAAAATGCTCAACATCACTAATCATCAGGGAAATGCAAACTAAAACCACATTGAGATAACACTTATTCCTGAAAGAATGTCCATTATTAAAAAGTCAAAAAACAATAGATGCTGGCATGGATGTGGTGAAAAGTCAGTGTTTATATCCTGATGGCGGGAACATACATTAATACAGTCTTCATGAAAAATAGTATAGAGATTTCTTTTATTTTTTGAGATGGATTCTTGCTCTGTCACCCAGGCTGGAGTGCAGTGGTGCAATCTTGGCTCACTGCAAGCTCTGCCTCCTGGGTTCACGCCATTCTCCTGCCTCAGCCTCCCGAGTAGCTGGGACTACAGGTGCCCGCCACCACGTCAGGCTAATTTTTTGTATTTTTAGTAGAGAGGAGGTTTCACCGTGTTAGCCAGGATGGTCTCAATCTCCTGACCTTGTGATCCACCCGCCTGGGCCTCCCAAAGTGCTGGGATTACAGGCATGAGCCACCGCACCCGGCCAGTATGGAGATTTATTTAAGAACTAAAAGTTTGATCTATCATTCAATACAGCAATCCCACTACTAGGTACCCACCCATAGAAAAAGAAGTGATTATATAAAAAGACACCTGCATGCATATATTTACCGTGGCACACTTTACAGTTGCAAATATATGGAACCAATCTATGTGCTCATGAACCAGTGAGTGAATAAAGAAAATGTGGTATATATACACCATGGAATACTATTCAGCCATAAAAAAGAACAAAATAACATATTTTGCAGCAACTTGGATGGAGTTGGAAGCCATTATTCTAAGTAAGGTACCTCAGGAAGGGAAAACAGAATACCATATGTTCTCATTTATAAGTGAGAACTAAGTTATGGAAACACAAAGGCATGTAGAGTGATACAATGGACTTTGGGGACTCAGAAGGGGAAGGGTGGGAGGGTGATGAGGGATAAAAATCTACCTATCAGGTACAATGCACACTACTCATGTGACGGGTGCATTAAAACCTCAGATTCCTCCCACTTTGCAATTCATTTATGTAACTAAAAACCATTTGTACCCCAATAGCTATTGAAATAAAACAAATATTCAAAAAATAAAAATGTACACTTAAGCTTTGTGATTCAATAATTTATCTCTTTGGTGTACATAAGCCCAGGAGTGGACATGAATGAGGCTATGTTTGAAGTGCAGTATTTGATTGAGAGTAGTTGGCGTCAAGCCCATAACTTGGCAAACATGACATATAAATATGGAAAATACAATATACTAGAGACACACAATGAGATACTATTGTAGTAGTTTGATGAGTACTGTGATGCTTTTAATATGTTAATTTTACGACAAACAAGGAAAGGCTGAGAAATGGTCACAGATTGAAGGAAACTAAAAAGACATGACAACTAAATGATATATGATATTCTGGATTAAAGCCTAGAATAGAAGGAGAACATTAGTGAAAAATATGGTGAAACTCACATAAAAGCTGTGATTTAGTAGTAGTATTACACCAATTTTTAATTTCTTAGCTTTGACAAATACCCAATGATTATGTAAGATGTTAACATTAAAGGAAGCTGGAAGAGGAGTGTAACAAGAACACGGAGAATCTTAGGAAGAAAAGTTCAACAACCATCGCTATATGGTTGCTCTTTTCCTAGATTTACCAAGTAACATAATTCCGCATTTGCCACATTTGTTCTCTCTCTCTCTCCCACTCTGACTTTCCTTCTCTCTCTCCCTCCCTTCCTTCCCCCTTCTCTCTCTCTCTCTCTCTCATTATTTTCTCTAATTCTTTTAAAGCTTCAGGCTTCATTACACATTATCATTAAATACTTCATTATGTATCTTCTAACAATAAAGATGTTCTCCAATATAGCCACAATACCATCATCAAATCTTAGAAAATCAATACTAATTTTATAAAATTACCTAAATATTCAATCCATTTTCAAAACCTTCACATTTTGTCAATTTTCCTAAGAATGTCTTCCATAGCCCTCTTTTTCCAAACCAGGATCTAGCCAATGTTTGTATATTTCATTGGGATATAGTAAGTCTCTAAATTCTAATGACTTTATTATATTTAAGAAGTCAGATCAATTATCTTGGCACATGTCTCATATTTTGGATTTGTCTGATACCTACAAAGAGATTCAGCATAAATATTTTGGCAAGAATACTATGTAGGTGATTGTTTTTATTTCTTATTACACTATATAAGGAAACACTATTGCTGATAAGAATTATGATAATTTAGTTAAATCTTTGACTACTATATCTTTTCATCTTAAAGAGAAAGCAGTAGTGTGGAAATTCCGTATAGTTTATTTTTAAAAGGCATTACAACTTCAGTTTTCTCTCTCTCTCTCTCTCTCTCTCTTTCTCCCTCCCTCCCTGTCTCTCAGGTTATTCATTCTGAGGGAGTACAGACATCCTATCATGAGGAGCCATTTGAAGGAACTGAAGCTTCTTGCTAATAGCTACAGGAGTGAGTTTGAAAGTAGATCCTCCTGCCTAGTCAAACTTTCAAATTTCTGCAGACATTGCCTGTATCTTGCCACAACCTCACAGGTAGCATTAGCTTCTGGGTTTCTGAAGCTCAGAACCTGTGTGAAATAGTGTTTGTTATTTTAAGCCACAAGGTTTTATGGTAATTTGCTATGCAGTAATAGATTAACAATACAAGAAGTCATCTCATTGGTCTGTTTCTGAGCTTGGTTATCAGGAGGAGTGCTGTTATTACACAATAAAGGCAGTGTATGAGGGTTCTGCAGAGGGACAGAACTAATGGGAGATATATATATATAGATATATATATATAGATATATATATAGATATATATATATGAATGGGGAGTTTATTAAGGAATATTGATTCACCAGATCGATCACAAGGTGAAGTTCCACAATAGGCTGTCTGCAAGCTGAAGAACAAGGAAGCCAGTCCCAGTCCCAAAACCTCAAAAGTAGGGAAGCTGACAGTGCAGCCTTCAGTCTGTGGCCAAAGGCCCAAGAGCCCCTGGCAAATCACCGGTGTAAATCCAAGAGTCCAAAAGCTGAAGAACTTCGAGTCTGATGATCTGACGTTCGAGGGCAGGAAGCATCCAGTGCGAGAGAAAGATGAAGGCTGGAAGACTCAGCAAGTCTGCTCTTTCCACTTCCTTCTGCCTGCTTTATTCTAGCCATACTGACAGCTGATTAGATGGTGCAAATCCAGATTGAGGATGGATCTGCCTCTCTTAGTCCAGTGACTCAAATGTTAATCTCTTTGGTAACACCCTCACAGACACACCCAGGAACAATGCTTTGCATATTTCAATCCAATCAAGTTGACACTCAGTATGAGCCATCACAGGCTGGGATACACATGTGGGATCTGGTTACTCATGTGTGTGTCTCTTGTTATTCCTTGCTCCATTGTGACTGTAAACTGGAACAGACAGCAACTCCAGCTTGAGATGGGCATAGTCACCAAAGGGTAAACCTTAAATGGCTTCCATTCTTCTCACAATTAGTCTATACATGTTAATTTTACATATCATCACTGCATATTCTAGATCCTGGCCACTTCTCAATCTCTTTGAAGTGTTGGTACATACAACTGACAACTTCCAATATGGGGATTTAGGAATGAGTGATAATTGAACAATGTTGTGGCTATGACATGAGAGAAACTCTGTAATATAGATTAACATTTTTCTAAAGTTCACATTTTACAGTATCGCATTTTAGATCATATAAAACCCAGAGTACCTATGAAGGTTTATCTTATACTTTATTTTTATACCTTAGAAAGCATGTCATTAAGAGTTGGAACCTGTGGCATTCTCTTACTCTGGCCTGGGAAGAAACTTTACTTTCCAGTCGTGTTTTCACTAAAATCTACCTGCCTTCAAATGTCACTTTCAACAACAACAACAACAACAAGAAAATAATTTTGTGTTCCTATATTTACAATAAGTAGTTTATCTTGCCACATTTTTTAAAATCAGGATGACCAGATGTCATAATTTTTATTTAAGATATTCGGTCACATCTATAATATTCCATGAGTGGAAACTATTATGAGTCATTTGATAGATCTTGCTTCACATTTCTTGTAATGTATGGTGTGGAAAATTTATTTAAATATCTGTTTCCTGACTGTTACTTTACATCTGAAATATTACATTTCTCATATTGGCATCATATATAAATTTAAGTTCTTTCAATTTCAATTTTTCCATGATGGCTAAATTTATAAAACCATAAAAATAAAAATATTTATAATGTATTATGTACTTAGTTTATCCACAGATATGATAAACACTACCCGAATTAATCCTACTCCTAACCACTTCCCTTGAGGTAGATACCATTATCTCTATTTTCAGAGAATTAAATTGAGTTTCAGAGATGTAGGCTTTTCACATATTATAAAACAACAGAGAAAAAGTAGAACCAGATTGGAGATCTAGGACTCCTTACTCTGCCTTCTGCTCTAGGCTACTTCTTATAATCAGTGATGAGTCAATTATATTACTAGGGTTGATGAAACTTCCAATAAAAAATCACAATAAAGACATGATGCCAGTCTAATTGTTGAAATTTTAAAATAAGTTGTTTTTACTGAACCTAAATTATGGTTAATTACACCCTGTTTTTAAGGGAGTAAAGTGATACTTGATTGTGTGTCCCGTCTCTGATCGCCTATCTCTACCAAGAGACAGAGTCCCGGCTTTATATTAAGCAATAGATGCCTCCTGTATGTGTGGTCCTTAAGTCCTATAGAACTATATATATATGCCCTATAGAATATACATATATAAGTCCTATAGAATATATACATGCCTATATATTAAGCCCTATAGAAATTATATATGTATATAATTCTGTTGCTAGAGAAACCTCAGAAATATCAAGCTGTCAGAGAGAAAACTGTCTTAATAGATAGGAAATTTCAAAACAAATGATGTGAACCTTAGAAGTACTTTGTTTATTCAAATACTTTATATTTATTTTCTAAGTTATTAACAATGCTGAAACAATCCAGAATATTTGCAACCTAACACAATAGATGAATAATACAATTTATCAGGCTGAAGCAAAATGACCAAATTATGATAAATGTACTCTATAATTACTAACAGGTCTTATATTTTCTTTTCCTGACATCTATATAAAGTCATAATAACTCTCCAATTGTCAAGTTATAATAAAACTGAACATCTATTTTCCATGTTGAAATGAAAAACTATATGCTAGTATAAGCATCAAGATTTGAAAAGTATGTTATATATAATTGTGGAGTGCAATAAACATTTTTAAATGGGGTAAATGGTAATAGTTCATAAATTATGCCTATTTTGTGACTTCATATGTAACTGAATTTAAATCAAATTAATTTATTTTTCTTTTTGCTTGCCTTGAACTAAATTTTGTTTTACATAAACTAAAGAAGCTATCATCAACTTATGGTGGAGACTGTTGCAATCTCTCTTTGCTTACAACATACTTGAATATAAATTGTGGCTATTGAGTGATTTATTTATTTACTTATCAGAGACGGGATCCAGCTCTGTCGCTCAGGCTGGTGTGCAGTGACGCAATTGTGGGTCTCTATAACCTTGAACTCCTGAGCTTCTGTTCCCCTCAGCCTCCCTAGTAGGACTACAGGCATGTATCATGTACTACAGGCACATACCACCTTGCCTGGCTAATTTCCTTATTTTTTATAGAAACTGTCTCTTGCTATGTTACCGTGGCTGGTCTCGAACTCCTGAACACAGGCCATACCCTGACCTTGGCCTCCCTAAGCACTAGGATTCCAGTCATGAACCACCATACTCAGCTCAGTATTGAGTGTTTTAAACCTAAAGTTCATTTGTCTTAATATCATTTTATCTGTTTGATATAATACCTGTTTTCTAAGGTTTCATTGGTAAACGAACAAACAAACAAAAAATCCTACTTAGGATAAATTTTTAAACCACTATTGTAATGGAGAAGTGTTGAATGAATGGTTTTTAACTAGGGAAACATAGTTAAACTTGCATTATAAAAATGTAATTTTAGTTGTTGGGTGTTGATTTTCTGATGCATCATATCATTTTAGAAGTTATAGCAATAATCAAGGAAGATATGCTAAGGTGCACAATTAGGGCGAAAGTTAAAATAGAGATTAAGGAGGTATAAACTTTACTTTTTCAGTCAATAACTACGTAAGTGGGGAGTAAGAGATAGAAAGAAATCAAATATCTGTCTTGAAAAACATATACAATTGTTTTACACGATATTGACAATTAAATAGACATGCACATTTTCAGCAAAGAACAATGAGTTTCATTTTGAGAACTGTAAGATTGTTTTGATAAGGTGACATCTAGTTAGACATTCCAGGTATGCAATTTAAGATGCAATTTTGAATCTAAGGAGAGATGTGGTTGAAAGATATAAATCTCAAAGCCATATAAGCATATTAGATTGTTTAACAAGAGTATACATATACCGAAAACTGACGGAGACATGCTTGGAAATTACAAGTATTTTTTGGGATTTTAAGAGGACATGGTTGTCATCAGAATGTTCTCTTTCTTGTCTTTGTGTTCATGTAGTACAGTTTACTATGACTTATGTGCTTAGTTGCACCAAAGTTTGTAGCACTCCTCTTGGCCAGTCCTTTTTGGTCAAATTCTCTTACATTCTTATGAAAGAACTTAACCTTTTAGTTTTCCAGTGTTGGGGCTCAGAAACTAATAATCGCCCAACCAATGACATCTTAAGATGCTGAACTGAAGGAAAAGCCTCAAATTCCCTCTGGCCTTCATTCTGCACCACCTTTGTCTCTCAATCCTTTGACTCTCCCAAAGCACAAGATGAAACTTTTCTCTGCAGTTCTTTTATCTGACTAATGTCTGGACTCACCAAAAAGAAAACAATTACCTCCATTTCTTTCCCTGAGTTTTCTTTAACTACATTCATATCCCTGTGAAAAGCCTGAAGTCTGTAAACACACCTGGATATACTTTGTTACAAACTATTGTCTGTTCTACATGCCCAACAGATTTCATCCCAGGCCACTGAATGTTATTCAAGCCCATCAACCCCCCTAAACATTATTACTACCCTGCTAAAATCATCCACACTTCCTCATCTCCTTTCCCTCTAAGAATAATGGTATATAAGCATCTGCACCACACTGGGCATTGAGGTAATTCACCCTCCATGCTCACTGATACAGGCGTATGTGCATCAATCTGCCTTTTGCCAGTTATTTTCAGTAAACCTTCAAAATGCAAAAGGGAAATTTCTCCTTTGTGTCTACACCAATGGCATATGTTCCTAATTAGATACCAGTATATAAAGAAATTTTTAAAATTCAGAGTGCTTGAGGCAGATAATGCTAAGATAGAGAAAGGGACAGAGGAAGAAAAAGATGGAGAAAGAGAGACAGAGAAAATTATCAAACACAAAATGTATTTAAGTCCTAAAAAGGAGGAAATATGAGAAAATAACTATGTCATGTTGATTAAAGATAGCGTACTGCAGTGAAACCTCTATGCTCAGTCACTTCCTTCTCTATTCCATTGGCAGAGGGTAACCATAAGCCCACACCTACCTGCAAGAATAATGTAGTCTAATATTGAACTCAGGGAATAAAGGGTTGCATTAGCAGTTACCTAATCACAGCCAGAAACAACAAAACTAGCAAATAGAAAAAATAAAATGTTGTGTGCTGTACTAATAAGGTAAATACGATGATTATTGCAAAATAGCTTTAAAATTGTATTTACATAATTAAAGAAGACATGATATGCCTGCGAAAAGAGTTATATATGGTTGAATATGGTATAAGACATAATGTGTACTAGAGATTAGAACAGTAGGAAATTAATATGAATAATTATTTGTTGGACAGAGTTTCATAAAAGCAGGCATGTGCAGTTAGACCTCACGCAAAGCTGAGATCTCAACATTTAGAAGATACAAGAGTCTATACATTCCTACCTCTTCTCATGCACTCTTCTTCCAGTCTCAGAGGTTTTATCCTCCAGGTAGCTGATCCCATCTGTTTATATAAGTATTGTCTATGGACACTGAGTTAATTGGATATCTTCCCCTTCCTTTTGTCTTCTTGAAGTTGGGTAGGAGGAACTGTCTGAGCATCATAAATCTCCATCATTTCTTATGCTGTGCTGGATGTTCAGCTTCAAGTAGGCAGCGTATGGGTTGCAATGATTTATAGTTTTAATGTTTTCTATAAATGAGTATAGAGGCCATGCAATATGCTCTATTTACAAAGAGCACAACAGAAAAGAAAATAGGTACATGGATATATATATTTTTTTATATATAAAATATACATAAATAGATAATAGCCTTAATGGTTATGAAACCAAAATATAATTTTACAGCACAACTAACATTAAACATGTCTTTTTAACCCCTTCTTCTAGATGGTTAGTAAACCATTATATTAGAATTCATAAATTTTTATAGATGTGCAATAGATAATTAGGGGATATAAAAAATTAACAGTTCCAATGAATTAGAATATAAACATTATCTTGCTGTCTGCAACATTAATTCCTAACTTATCTGACAAGCTTTTAATAAAGACCTCTATCTTAGCACATTTTCAAAAATGTTTAACTGAATTATAGAATGGTAGAGGTGAAAGAGACTTTGAAGCTAGTCTGACATGCACCTAAAATTGGTAAAGGTCTTGGTAGAGATGGAAATAAAACCCAAGACTCAATTTTTCATTATTTCTCCAATACAATATGACTGTCTTTGGCAACACATATTGTGTTAAGATTCAATGTTAAAATAATTTCTGATTGCTTTACATGAATTATTGGTTCAAAAATAAAGTTTTCAAAATATATTTTACAGTATTTTTCAAGACTCAGAGTGAACGGCGGCATGTTCATTAGTTTATTGTGATGACTGCATTCATGATTGAATTAATTGGAGATACTTGCTCTACACATTGTAGTGATTTTCAAATTTTTGCAACTATATATTTTTTCTTCCTGAAACACTGTCATCTTTTATTTTCTGTTGTTATTAGAATAAGTATTTTAATCCAAAGCACTTACATCAAAGCACTACTTAAATCCACTATGTATTGAGAAACACTATAATCCAGAAAAATGTTTAAAAACCTATCGCATGGACTCTTCGATACAATTTTTAAGTTTAATGTCTCAATTGTCGATTCTTTCCTGGATGGGTGAGAATGTTAGGATAGTAAGGTAAGAAGTGATTGTTGTAGGAAAAATTTATCAGTAAAGATCTGCCATAATCTCCATCATCATTATTATCCTCATTGTCATTATTATCATAGTTTTTCTTCATTAATAAGTTGCTAGATTGATTTTATATCTAGATTTTAGACGTGACTTTACCTCTTTTTAATTGTATAACCTGATGAGTTACAATGTGAGGTCCTCAATTATAAAATGAGAACAACCACACTGCTTATACCATGGAGTTTTTACATGGATTAGATTATTGAAAGTATTATAATTGTTATAAAAGTGTGTATCAACATGCCTGGCACGTAGTGATTTTATAGTTGTCATGGTGGTAGTGATAATAGCAGAGGAAGTAGACAGGGTGGTGGTAATAAAATTGGTGTATTGGTAGTAATACCTCATGTTTCCCTAATAACAACCCTGTTGTAGAAATGATGGGAAAAAGGCCCAGATTTATCAGAACTGATTTTAAATTGTCTCTGTTTCTCAACTTCAAAATAAGAATGACAAGAATAATGAGAATGAAATAAAATCTTATCAGGTTTTTATGAAAACAAAATAAACTAATACACCTAAACCCTTAGAACAGTGTCTGACTCAGTAATTATTTAGTACATAATTTGCTATAATGTTCTATAATATTATGGTGTCTTGTTATATTAAGTTACTGGACTGGAAAATGATATTACAGAGGTTTAAATCTATATCTGTCACCAAAAGTTATTCTTTAATCCAACACTATACATCTTTGAAAGTCAGCATGCTCTTGTAGGTATCAATTAAAATAGTGGTTAATGATGTTGAATTTATTTCTCCATCACAGAAGTGAGAATGTCAAATAATCTGTTCTAAAAGTGATGTAGCCTTCTAAGATGGGAAAGAGCTAAATATTCTGAGTTAGACATGTTTAATGTTTCACCTAGGCTTCTCTTTAGAGTGACCCCAGGAGAAGACTATTTCTAGTATTTGTTGTCTCTTTCTGCTCCTTTAGTCCTTTGCAAGTCTTTTTAAGGGGCTAATTCCCTGTGTTACATTCCTTCCTCCTTAAAATAGAGGTTTCTGGTATATTGCCCCCCCTCTGTCTCTTTAATATACGTATTTCCAAGTTCTACCCCTGAGCTTATATCAGCATTAAGTGCAGCCGATAAGAGATGTTGAAGCATAATTTTATTATCTTGAAGTTCTTTAATGACCTGACCCAGATATCAGATTAAGATGCTCCATCCAGATCTCTATTTGAGTATGATGTGCCTGAGTGTGTATTTTATTCTGTTTCTCTGCTTCTCCTGCTTGGGTTTCATTGAGTTTCTTAGGTCTAGAATTTTATGTCCTTCTCTAAAATTCAGGAGATTTGGGGACTTTTATAATTTTTTCTCTTTTTTTTTCCTGTTTTCCTGCTCTATTCTTTTTCTCCTCTCTTTCTGAGAATCTAATTACATTTATTTAATCTACTTGATATTATCCCACAGATGATAAGAGTCTCTGAGATTCTATTGTTTTCTTAGTCTTTTCTCTCTTTGCACTCTTCGGGTTTATTAATTTCCATGGGTTTCTCTTTAAGTATACTGACTCTTTTTTTCTCTATGTTTTCTATTTACCCCAATCCAGTGACTTATTTTTTGGTTGTTGTTCCTTTCAGTTCTAGATTTTTCATGTGGTTCTTTTTGTACTTTCAATTTCTATGTTGCGATTCCATACCAGTTCAATCCTTATGTTTATATTTTCCTTAAGTTCATAAGCTTATTTATTATATCTGCTTTAATATTATAATATTGGCTATTTGTTTTCTTGAGTATACATCACATTGTTCTGGTTTTTACATGTCTAATAATAATCTAGATGGGATAATGGCATCTGTGAATGGTATTTTGCAGAGGATCTGTATTTTCTCATTATTTCAAAAAAGTGTTTTCTATTTTAGTGAGGAGTTAACATCAGTGTCAAACTCAGAACTCATTCTCCTTTGTAGAAGGCAGCATCTGAGATATGTTTTTCTCCACTTTCAATTTGTACATTCTTGCTGGAACTTCTGAGATTTGGTTTGAATATATGCAATATACTCAGCCAATTATTTGGATAAATTTTTATACACATATTAAAGCTTCTAACTTTCCAGGAACATTCTCCCCACTTTATTAAGTATATTGCTATTTTAACATCCCTGAAGTCTTTCATCTGACATCTCAAGCCAGAAAACTTGGATTTTTGCCACCCAAATTTTAAGAACTGTAAAAGTACCCTGAGGCAATAGACTGAAAAATCACAAATCACACATGCTGCAGTGTGTCTTTCAAAACAGGATCTCTTAAAATTTCTGCCTGATTTTGGTCACACTTGAGTATCTACATACATATTTTTAATAATTCTTTGAATTTTATAATTGTTATATGCAGAAAGATTAGCCTATCCAAGCTATTCCAGAATGACTGGAATGACAAAAACAGATTCTAACTCTTTTGAAATTGAGAATAATTATAATAATTATCATATGGCATTTTATGAGAAATAAAGTGCGATTATTAATGTAATGCTTTTTCTGTACATTTGACACATAGTTAATATTCAAAAATATATGCTTAATATATTACTAATTTTTCCTGAGGAGGTCTTCAAATATTTTTAGTCATTTCTTATTGTTGGAAGAGTCTTTGTGCTGAGGGAAAAAATGTTCTGTGTTTCTTTTTTTTCTTTCTTTCTTTCTTCCTTTCTTTTTTTTTTTTTTTTTTTGTTTTGAGATGAAGTCTTGCTCTGTCACCAGGTTGGGGTGCAGTGGTGCGATCTCGGCTCACTGCAACATCCGCCTCCTGGGCTCAAGCGAGTCTCCTGCTTCAGCCTCCAGAGTAGCTGGGACTACAGGCTTGCGCCGCCAGGCCCAGCTATTTTTTATATTTTTAGTAGAGACGGAGTTTCACCATGTTGACCAGGATGGTCTCAATCTCTTGACTTCGTGATCCATCCGCCTCAGCCTCCCACAGTGCAGGGATTATGGAAGTGCACTACCGCGCCCGACCTCCCTGTTTCTTATATGTCACTTTTTAGGGAGAAAGATAGTATCTTAGTCCACTTGTCACTTTTTAGGGAGAAAGATAGTATCTTAGTCCACTTGGACTACTGTAACAAAATACCTTACACTGGGTGACTTATAAACAACAGATACTTATTTCTCACAGTTTGGAGACTGAGAAGTCCAAGATCAAGACCCCAGCAGATTCTGTGTGGTCGGGGCCAACTGTCGCTTTATAGATGGCACCCTCTCCCTGCATCCTCACCTGGCAGAAGAGGCAAACAAGCTCCCTTAGGCCTGTTTTAGAAGGGCAGTAATCTCATCCATGAGGTATATCACCTCCCAAGAACATCACCTTTTAATACAATTGCATTGGGGATTAGGTATTAACATATGAATTAGCCGAGGGGTGGAGGGACACACATTCTCACCACAGCAGATAATTTGTAAGCAACTAATTGTAATCCAGTTTGATACTGTCACCAGAGTAATGCATAGCTTTTTGTGGGAAACAATGGATAAAACACCCAAGTATTTAACTTTCTTTTCTAAAAGGAAAGTCTTCAGGAATAATAAAAACTTTGTATATCTTTAGTAGAAATACTATCCGGATAAAACTTAAAAAAAAATCAAGAGCTATATGGCATAGCAGAATTATAGCATACAGTAAAGGTGCTCGTCAGAGTTGTAGAACTTGTTAGCCTCTATAATTTGTCATCTAACCAACATGAGCTGTTTCCTAATTTGAGAAATACGAATTCCTGCAGAGTTGACGAATATTTGTAAAGAACGAACATTCCGGAATCCTTTGAAAAACTTTCTTCACTCTTTTAAAAGGTGGTGTGATGGTCATTTCTTAAAAATTACTGTAATATATGCACATGTTAAAATAAGTTTATCTTGAGAAATAAATGTTCATATGAAAAAAGTTTTCTGATTTGTAAATACATTTTAGAGATTTTTTAAAATCCAAGATGATTTGGACATTGGGATTTCTGACACAACCTTTTTTCAATCTTTTCTATTTGAGTAAAAATATAAGGCTAAAAAGTTGCCATTAATTTAAATAAACTAATATGCTTTGAAGTCAATATTTAGTAAAGAACATAAGTTAATAATACATGGATTAACATATGCAGACACCTTCATTCATTCATTTTTTTAAGTTTAAACTAAAACAAATACTTTTAGTAACATCATATGATTAATATGCTTGGAAATTACAACATTGTTTATTTAACTTTTTATTGGAAATACACAGAGTCATAATATATATGGAGGCCCCAAAGTAAGTCTTCTCTCATAAAATGTTGTCTTCTTAGAATATGTCTAAATTTTGTGTTACTTTTAATTCTAAATGTGATATTAACCACTGATTTGATTAATTACACTTACATACAATAATATGTACTAGTTTGGTAAAATAACTTTTTCACGTTCTAGATTACAATCAGCATTTGTAAAATTACTCTTGGGTCTTCCATTCACTAGCCTGTTGAGAAAGAAGTCAGTTGTTTTTCAATGATGGCCTTCAGAAGGCTTCAGCATCTTCTTTCTTTCCTTTAGAATGTTTTGCTTTTGACCATCACATCTATGGAAATTTTGCCTCTGACTATGTGAAACCTATAAATCAGATGAACATTGGCTGAAAGCATCCATTCTGGCCAGGAAATTATAGAGAATATCTAAGTAATGTTTTTCAAACATTTCATTTAAATTTCAGTTTTTAGAATTATATAGATAAGGTATTTAATATGTCGAGGTTCCTTTGGAATCAACCCAATGTTATAATAGTGTGAACAAATTGCAAATGCAGATCCACATTGCCAACTGCCTGCTAGAAATGGACATATAGACATTAACCTGTTTCTTAGAATTACATATACCCACAGCTTACCTTTCCTCCTCATTCAACCAATGCAGGTCTATTCATAATTGTTCTTTGGTCCCAGAAGTCAAACTCATCAGCTTTCTCAGAATTACTCTTTACTCTGAAACTGCAGTTTTGTAAAAATTTGAAAAATTCAAGCATCACTGTAAATTTCTTATGTGTGTTTTAATCTATGGGTCTCATCACATACTTCTCTTCATTTTATATGGGCCAATTGGTGACACTACTGATGAGACATGGACAGATCAATGATCTATACTTTTGAATAATAATATTACTTTATATATAATGAAGAATCCATCCATTTATTTTCTAGTTAGTATTACTCCTTCATTCTTTTCTTCTTCCTTTATGTATGAGTAATTATTTGGCTATGATTCCCCTCCTTCCTATCATCCTTTATTGTTTAGGTTATTTTGACGTGAGTCTTACTTCAAATTTCAAACTATGCACTGCGTTGTTCACATGAACTAGTGTGTGCTGGTCTCCAGAAACTTCAGGCTGACTGATACATGGAGTGTGTAGAAGTGCAGGAAAATATTGCTACAATAATTTTTTCTCGTATATTGAGGACCAAGAGACTTGTCTACAATGGGATGTTATGAATTTGGTTGGCAAGCTGATACATTATTAGGAGGACTTATACATGGGTCAAGTCATTAATTTTCTCACAGATTTTTAGTGCACACAATATCTGTAAGAAAAATAGACACCTTATCCACACTAGACAGGAAGAGACAGTTGATATGTCCTCCAGTCCAGCACTGCCTTACCTGGAAATCCCTTTTGCACAGAGAAGAAGTCCTTATTAAAGAGGTCAGTGATGAAGCCAGAAACTCTACTGTATTTGAACAGAATGGTTAAATGATACCTTGAAGAAGACACTATTGCATAAGAAAAAGTTATGTAGCAATAACATTCTCAGCAAAGTGTGAAACAGACAGTGAATTTATAATCTTAGTTTAGAGCTTTATTTAAAAAAAAAAAAAGTTGGGATGAAAGAAACAGCGAAAGATACCTGTCAAAATGATGAATTGAGGGTCTTGAGAATGAGAGTAGAAGAAAAGAAACTTGACAAATTTCAAGCAAAATTTAGCACTTCATATACTTCTTTAGCGTATCCTCACAAAGAATATGTCTACTGTTCCTGGCTTCATGTGATGTGAAAACAATGGGAGTTTCTTGCTAGCAGACTGCAGAAGAAATCTACATATGACTTTCCATTTGCAGAAAGGATATTTGATGATATACTTTGAACATAGGAATTTATAAGACCAACACACTGATTGCTAAAAAGCACTATGTACAGATTCCTAATTATTTCTCAATTGCTTCCATTCATGCTGTCTTATATAATCCTTCTAACACCCAACTGGGAAATTCACCTGGTAGATGCAAAGTTCAGTCAGGTCATTCACTACACAGAAACCACCAAGGATCTTATTAGTGCATTCAAGGTACTGTACCTTAAGCCAATTTCTTTTCTGAACACAAGTCCAGAATTTATTTCTACTTGATTCAACTTATCACTGGGCAACTGTACTCAAATAAATCACTGGTAACTTTGGTCTCAGTATTTCCCAATCAGAACTCATGATTTGTATTCTACAATTCTTCCTGAAGTTGACATTCTTTGTTTTTGTCTGCTCAACATCCTCAGTGTACCCTGCATCCTCATTCAACCCAGGCACGCCTATTCATTGGTGGTCTTTGGTCCCAGAAATGTGTTCATGGGGTATGCATATGACTGAGGCTGGTTCACTGAGAAGCTAAGAGAGGCAAATTTCTTGATTCCTGAATTATTGAAGTAGATATATTTAAACTGGAGGTGTTGGGAGCCATGTTTCTAAACATAGTTTAAAAACCATACACAGTAGGAGAGAAAAAACAGAAGTCAATATCAGATGACAGTGTCTTTCATTCTGATCTCCAAAATGTCCCAAACTGTCATGTTTCCTTTAGATATTTCTTTGATTCTGTGAACAACTTCTGTACATTTCCAATAGATTATTTTTTATTTGTGTAAGCTAATTTGAAGAAGTAATTTTTGTCATTTGCAACTTTATATTTTGACTAATAGATTCTTCCTCTCTTATATTGTGTCCTTCTATGGTATCATCCTCTGCCCAGCCTTCTAAAGTAGCAATTTAGAGGTAGTCATCAGGATCTCTCTGTTTCACCTTTGTTAGCAAATAGTGACTGTAAACTACTCTTCTGACATCTTAATAACTCAAAATTCTTTCAATTGTACCCATCTTCTGTGTCACGATCACAATAAAGCCACTTCTAGCAGTCATCTGGATGACTCTACCCATCTTCTTCCTTCCAGAATTCTGCTACCAGTTAATTTGCTTCCATGAATACAGTAATTAAAATGCAAATCTCATCATGGATTCCCTGTGTTCAGTGACTTTTAGTGTTCACAAATGTCTGCTAAACCCATATTTTTAAGTCAATCATTTTATAAGTCACTCTGGATGTCTCATAACTTCCTCAAGTTAAGAATATTTCCAAATTAATTCATTTTCCCATTTTTGCTTTACTTTTCACTTTCTGACTTTGGTTAAAAGCAACTCTAACCACTTAGTTTCCCAATCTAGGAAGTTCTTCTATCATTAAACTCTTCATTTTCTTTCACTTTTCCCAAAAATTACTAAATCTAGGTAATACTTGTTAAATCACCCTCTACCATTGTAACTTCTATCCAAGGTTGCATTAGCTTTGCCTGGACAGTCGCAGAGACCTCTTCACTGGTTACTCTCTCACCAGTTTCCTTCAATTCTAGTTCTCCTTATATAAGGCTTAATAGGTGACTTACATAATATGATGATATGATTCTGTGATTCCCCTACTCAGTAAATTTCAATGGCTTTTCTCTGCCCACAAACTAAAACCCAGCACGTTTAGCATAAACCTTGGTAATCTGATGTTAGATGCCATTCTGACCTAAACCTCTGACATTTTCCCTTTAATATTTTATAACCCGAGAACACCGATTTATTGTATTTTCCTGTGTATTAGATAATATCACAGCTACATGGCTTTGTTCATCTTTATCTAGAACATGCTCGCATTTTTGTCTCTAAACTCTGATATAACCTTCAGTTTCACCTTTTTTTGTAAATACTTCATGATGTCGCTGATATATTTGAGGCTCCCTCATTTGAGTTTGTACTGACTTTGTCTTTACAATCAGTATAAATACCTCCTACTAAATCTCACAGGAACAATAAGATCCCTAAGACAAGAATCTGTCTTTAATCAATGCATGCCCAGATTTCAACAAATGTTCAATGCAAACTCAATCTTTAGTAAGTATTTATGTAATACATTAAGACCCCCAACCTCTCAGTTTTACAGAATAAAGAAAAGAATATTTACCTCTTTACCAACAGGTTGATGCTGTTCAATAAGCAGGAATGAAATGAAAGATTGGGCCAAAGTTCTACTCAAATCTCAGATATAAGTACTACATTTGATTAAAGTCTTTCCTATGTTTTATCACTCTTGGAAACACCAGCACAGAGTAGAAGGCTGTAAAAGGCACAGCAACTTAGGAAGAGGAGGTTTAGCCTCATAATGGCTGCTCAGATTCACAGACAATAATACTTGCAGGTACAATTCCTGTCATCTTACATATCAATTACATATCAAGAATTACACTGAGGTATTGTATATATGTTTTCACTCACTCTTGCAGTAAGCATGAAAACCAGATTTTATTATTTCAGTTTTTACCAATAAAATAAGAGAGCCTCATGTCATTTCAGTAACCTACTCATAGTTGTATAATTAATGATGGCACTGGGACACAGTCTCAGCTTATTTCAATTTAAAATTCGTGGATTTTTTTTCTATTTTATTATATATAAGACTCTAGCCATTGATCTATGTTGTATTTGATAAGACATGCAGGAAAAAACACATATTACAGACTTGATGGTGGGGATTGGTGAGAGAGATGAGAGTAAAACTATTAGCAAGGTACCCATATGAGTTGTTAATGTAGAACACTAAGATGACATCTATTTGAGTAATTTTCATATTAAAACTCTCAACAAAACAGTGAGCATTTTAAACAAGATTATTCTTTCAAGAATCTCAGGTATATTTTCTTACTTGATTTTTCTTTATCCTACAAGTAATGTGTTCACTGCTTCTCTTTTCATTCACATATCACTGAGCCCTTATTGAAAATACTTTAGATTCAAAATATTACTTTTAAATGGATTGTTATGAAACAATTTAAAATCATTTCTTGTCAGCCAATCAGTACAATACAGTATAGTACAATCTCCCTATCTTTGAGAAAATGGCTTTATGTATCCAAAATAATCTCCAAGAACATAATCAAGGAAAAAAATCACTTTGCAAATGCTGCAGACTGTATTCATCAAAGCATAGCCAGAGATATTTTCAGTTGATTTTAGAACTAGTTAATTAATGACTGTTGCATTAGATGGGGATATTTGAAAGCTGCAAGATGTTATCAACTATGCAGGCCTAGGGAGCAGCTGTAAAGTGCAGTAGGCTTATTTAGAAGAAAAATCTAACTAGCTATGGAATATGAGGAAATTATTCAACATCTTTGAGCCTCAATTTCTTCTAGGGTGATATGAAGGGATAATACTTGATTATCCATCCCCTAGTTTCCTTCTAGCTATGTTTCTGTTACCCATGGGAGAATTAGGGAGGAGTAGGCAGCTACTGTCAGATCTATACACATTACAGAGTGAGAAATGGGACATTAAAGATGGAAATAATATCTTGGTATAACTCCTTTGTTTCTATTTACAAATATATATATTAAATTTTAAAATAATTTTTGGAACTGCTGAAGATATGCTCACCTTTCTCACTACTGTCAAAAATGCCATTTTTGTAGCATTATGATATGTAAGATAGTGCTAACACTAACAACTATAATTTCTTAAGCAATTGCACTATTTGTTTTACATAGAGTTTCATTGAGCATTTATAAAATTATCCATTAAAACTTATCATGCATCTATTATTTGTTAGACACCGTATTTCCCATAATCACCATTAGACGGGTGACAGAATGGGAAGTTAAGAACTTGCTGAAACTTCAGTTATGCAGTATGGATGAGTTATAAAGATTTGCTATATAGCATAGTTCTGATAGTTCACTGGAAAATTTTTATATTGTTCACTGGAAAATTTCTTAATATCTTATGTTAAGTGTTCTTATAGTACACACACACACACACACAAATACACACAAAGGGACACAAGAACACTTTTGGAGGTGATGGTTATGGTGATGCTGCATGGATATATTCATATGTCCAAACTCATCAAACTGTATACATTAAATACATGTAGTGTTTCATATATCAATTATACCTCAAAAAAGCTGTTCACAAAACAAGTCACTAAGAAAAAGACTCAGGCTTAATTGTAGCGTTATAGAAATCTTCCTTTCTCCCCATACCCAACTACCACGTCGGTGTAAGAGTGGATTACAGCTGAAAGAACCGCAAGATGCAATTTCTACTTGTGAAGGATTTATTTTTCCAGAGAAATGCAAAAACAGCTGAATCTAATGGATATTTAGAGAATACTTCATCCCCAAATAGCAAAATATACATTCTGTCTTCTTCTAGAAGAGAGTTTGACAGTTTATTAAAAGCATAACGTACTCTTATCATACAATCCAGCGATGACATACCTTGGTATCTACCCAGAGGAGTTGAGAATTTATGTTCACACCAAAACCTGTAAGCAGAATGTCTATAGCAGCTTTATTCATAATTGCCCAAACTTAGAAGAAATCAAGATTTCCTTCAGTAAGTGAATGGATAAACTGTGAGACATCCAGACAATGGACATCTATAAGACTAAAGGCAAAAGGCAAAATTTTGTTTGCCATGGGAGTACAAGCTATCAATTCTGATCCTACTGTACATATATACTAGATTAGAACTGTTGAGTAAATATATGGCACATAGGAGGATATACACTTCTCATTGTTGGAGTGAGAGTTTTGAGTTTGTGACAAGGAGAAAAGTATGTGGATTGATATAATGATGGATTAAACACGAGTATGAGCTCATGCTTAGCTAAATATAGATTCATATAGTTACATATAGAAATGGTTATATATATAACTGTTGAGCTACCCAACAGTTATATATATATAATCATTTCTATATGTAACTATCTGATATATATATATATATGTTATTGGTTATATATATAATATATACTATGCATATATATAACATATATATATAGTTGGTTAAATACATAACACAGGTTAGTACGAATGCACATACTTTTTACCCTGTCAGCTAGAAGGGTCCAAAAGAAACAACACCTAGCAGCAATGAGCATGCTTAGCACCCAGATATTGGTTTCTAATCCTATTTTCCAATAAGGGAACCAAGTGTCTTGGAATAAAAGAAGAAAGAAAGGGAGGAAGGAAAGGAGGGGAGGAGAAAGGGAAAAAAAGAAAGGAGAGAGAGAGAAAGAAAGGGAGGCAGAAGAAAAGAGAGACAGAGGGAAGGAAGGAAGCAAGAAAGGAACGAAGGAATGAACCAACGAATGGACATGCCAAGCGTCACAAAGCTTGAGGGCCCTAACAGTAACCTTTTCGGGTTGCACTCATCCTGGTCAGCAATGGCAGAAATAAGACTCATAAGAGATGCTGAAAAGTCAGCTTCTGACTGTAGTCTGAACAGGTAGAGCCAAGTATTTTAATTCTGCCTAAGATGTCTAAGGAGGATTAAGGGTGACCTGGCAGGCTAGAGTGCTCTGACTTAGCAGGTGAAAGCAAGCAGAACTCAGACTTCTAAGGATGAATAAAAGTGTCAGATCTTTGCCTTCCACTTGTCACACTTGATCGAGATGACTCTGCGGGGTGATGCCTGAATCCTTTCCCATGTGTTCTCTAGGACTACTAACTTTAATGTACTTGCCTATGATGATTTTTCTAATTTGCTGACTTGCTCCTCCTGTAGACAATCTCCCTTGATGCTTTTGCTGATTTTTGGTTTTGCGAGCCTTTCTAGATCTATGTTGTCCTCATAACACAGTCTTTCTTACCACTCATCAGACTCACTTGTTTTGTGTTTAATGCTTTCAGAGTTCATATCTTAGACTTGAGGCCATAGTCAAATTTAGGGACCAGGAGTCCTCGACTGGACATTTTTCACATCTCCTTGTTTCTACTGGATGTTTCACCGTGTAAAAAGGACACTTAGTTTTGGGGTCGCACTTCAGTGGTTTAAAAAACAACATTTTTTAAAAAAAGAAAAAGAATTCAAATACTGGGGAACTAATTCATTTGTCTCATGTATTTGGGGACAAGAACAATTTTTTTCTGTAAAAGAGTCTATGATATTTTGAAAAATGTTTTACTAATCTTTCTTCTCTAGTGTAATTAGGCTCTGTAAGGTGACTAGAGGACTTCTGATCACTGAATTTATTGATCTTTTCTTAGTTACCTTTTTTCCCTCTCTGCAGCAACTGGCTTTGACAGCATCTGTAGGAATTAGGGGCTTTGGAAAAAATAACTAGAATAGATGCTTATTTAAGTTACTTAAAAGCTCTGTATCCTTGGACATATTACCCAAACTCTCTGAGACTTATTTTCTAACCAAAAGAAGGGGGTGATTATAACAATCTCGTAATTGTATGCTGAGAATTAAGTGCGTTTTAGATTTGTTTCTCAGGATGAGATAATTCAGGACAACAACATAATATTCTTAATCAGTTTCAATCTGTTAGTAAATAAAACACCATTGTTCACTTTTTTTAGGTTTACAGACTAGAAAATAGACAAACAGAATAGAAGTAGAATATATTCAAAGTAACTATAATAGAAGTAAGCAAAGAAAATGTGGCTTCTTACTACCTGAGAGGATTTTGAAAGATTTATTTCTGGAAAATGAGTCTGAATATCCAGATGAATATTCTGATGAGTGCATGAAACATTCTGGTGAAAGAAAAGGTTGTAAGAAATAATGATGGAACCATAATAAAGGACCAAATCACAAAGGTCTTGGCATGGGAGACAATGTGGATCCTTTTCAGCTTAAAATTAATATTTCCTAAGAAGTAAGCTTAGAAGTTGTACAAAATAATATAGATGCATATAGCCTTATCACAATTTAAGAACTATTATCGGCCTATTCTTTTGAAAATATGCATTGCTAATTGACATATACATTGACTGACGACAGCTTTGCTGTCATCTACAAAAAACTTTGCCTGTCAAAAATGATCACATGAACCTTCTTTATCTCCCATCTAACCTAGTGCATATGTTTACCATGGTGTGTGTGTCACTAAATTGTGATAGACTCTGCCTAATTCTATGAGCCCCTCTGAAAGGATATTCAATACATGTAGGTGTTATCGATATCCCTTGAATCACCATTTTTTAATTTTGTATTTGCAATTCTCATTTTTGTGTGGATGACTCCCAAAACTAAAGCTTGCAGCTGGATTCCTATTTCTAGGTGCCTGCTACATATGACTACTTAAATGTTCCATGGAGTTCTGACAGTCCATATGATTAAAACAGAACTAATGGGATTTCATCTGAAAATATGGCATTGTAGATATTCTGAAGATCCCTCCTAATTTTGTATAATTAGATCCTAGGTAAATGAAAAAAGCATACCCCTAAAAGCATTCCTCTGTCATTATAAAAGTAAGGAAAACCCTACGGGATCCCTCCAAAAATAATGAAATGAGACCAATGGGTAGTACATGACACAATAAAATTGCCTTGTCTTGCTAATTGCAATCATTGGCCTGGTCTAAGCAGTCAGGGAAATCTCCAACAAATACATTAAATTAAAATGATCCCAATTATATGGCATCTGTTGGCAACCAATGCAAACAAGGCAGATTTTCTTGTAAGGCAAGTACCTGCAACTCAGGTTTTCCAGAATTTGACAGATTAACTTCAGTGAAATATAAACTAACAATACAAAACACTATTACTTACTGTATTCAAGACGAAATAAACTATGAGTAGAAGTAAGCAGAAATAACAAAAATTTTGGATCACCAAAGATTTCAGATATTGAAAGTATCAGACATAGAATATAAAATAACTATGTCCAAAATGTATAAAATTAAATAAATAATATTTAAAATGTAAGTGAGAAACTAGATGGGTTCAGATTCCATTTATAGTCATTGTAGTCACTCACTTGCACACATCTTAAATTTTCTTATTCTCCTGTCTTTGGAGGAAAGGTTGAATAGACGATTCACAGAAATATTTTTAGGGCAGTGAAACTATTATATATAATATTCTAATGGCAGATATATGACACTATATATTTACCACAATCCATAGAACTCTGAAGTAAAATGATTGAACCTTAGGTATGCAATTTTATAAATATTTAGGAAGTCAGGGAATACTGCCATGGAATGCAGACTGTGACAAAAGAATCTACCTGTATTAGAAATATATTTAGCATTTTACAGAAGGACTTGGGGAAAAGATGCTGAACTAAATAACTTAGACTAACTGAATAACTAATGAGTGAATGTGTAAAACTAAAGGCCAAAGTAACTGTGTACATAGCATTGTAGTTTATACAGTTGTTTACTGTGGTATTGTGAGTTAACAATTTTAATACCATTAGCCATATATTCTAAAATTGAACAATCACGTAAACAGATAACCAATGGTGTCACCCAGGATTTTCACTGTTGGAGTGGGAGGATTCAAATTAGCAAGGAGAAGAAGTGGCTATGGTCCATATAATGAATTAGAGTTAAAAAGTACTAATGATTTGCTGCACCTATCAATCCATCATCTAGGTTTCAAACCCTGCATGCATTAGGTATTTGTCCTAATGATCTCCCTCCCCTTGCCCCTCACCCACAGACAGGCCCCAATGTGTGATGTTCCCCTCCCTGTGTCCAGCACGGCACATGTATACCAATGTAGCAAACCTGCACATTCTGCACATGTATCCCAGAACTTAAAGTTAAAAAAAAAAGAAGAAGAAAAAGGGAAAAAAAGTACTATTGAATAAGACATACTAATACATTAAAGGTATCAGTATAAACGTATGTTTGGTTTCATGTAGATAGAGATGGTTTTATATATATATATATAAATGTGTAGATATATGCATATTCATTGGTTAATACACACACACACACATACACACACACAGACACACACACACACCACGTTTCCTTGCTCTGGAAGTTCAGAAAGCCAAGAAGCAATGAGGACAACTACAACATAGTTTCTAATATAATTCTTCAATAGAAGGAGTTATGGCTGCTTGTAGAAATGGCTGCTTCTAGAACTGGGGCAGGAGATACAGAAGATGGTACTGAGGCATCTTGTAATGCAATAAAATTAGAGAAATGTTCAAAAATAAAATCAATTCAACAAAAGTAACCATAAAAATGGAGATATTAAAAAAAGACACAGAAGTCAACTAAAAGAGTTTCCAAAGGCCAAAGCTGGAAAACTTTGTGAAAAATATTAAAGCAGTATTGGATTATAACTCAATGTAGAAATAAATGTGCAAAATAAATATTGAAACTATATAGAAATATAAGCAAATATTTGAATAAATATAAACAAATAATTGAATTAATCAGTGGGAAGTGAAGACAAAGCTCTTGCAAATATTCTAAATAATTTATGAAATATTCCAAATAATTTATGTAGATATTCCACTTTCAGAAAGCAGAACATAACTCCTCACTTCTTTAACATGGGCTACGCATAGTAACTTACTTTCAAAGAGTATAGCATGGAAAGGGGAAGGGCAGTAACATTATTTTTTAAAAATTTATTTATTTGTATTGATATATAATATTTGTACCTATTTATGGGGTACATATAATATTTTCTTGCTTGAACAGAATGTGTGATGATCAAGTGAAGGTATTTAAGGTATTGATAACCTCATGCATTTACTGACAAATACTGTCTGAGGTAGGTGATCAAAGTCAATATCAGCAGTGATATGTCATTTTGATAGAATGTACCCATTATATGATCTGATGAGAATGGCAGTTTACCTCTGTGGTCTTCCTCCCAAACACCTATACCCCAGTCTAATTATCAGGAAAACATCTAACTTATCCCAATAGAAAGACAAAACAACTGACCAGTACTCCTCAAAACTGTCAAGGTCTTCCTAAACAAGGAAAAGCTGAGAAATTACCAAAGCCAAGAGCAGCCTAAGGAGATATGTCATCACAACGTAATCAGTATATTGGATGGGATCCTGGAATGGAAGAGAAAAAAAGACATTAGGCAAATACTAAGGACATCTCAATAAATTATGGGCTTCAGGTAGTAATAATGTAGTACTATTGGGTCAGCAATTGTAAAAAAATCATCATACTAATATAAGATGTTTGTAATAGGGAAAACTGGGTATAGGAGCTCTTATAATATCTTCACAATTTTTCAGTACCTTTTACAATGTTCTAAAATAAAGTTTATTTTAAAAAATAATTAGAAACTAAGAAATTTAACATGAAATAATGGTACATTCAATTGCAATAAAGAATGAACAAATATACATTTTGCAAACCTAACACAATAATCCTAAATACATACATACATGTTTATAATAGAATGATTGATACATGTATATTATATATAAATTATTACTACATACGTATTAAATATAACACTATGTATAATGCATATATGATATCTATCATATGTGTGGGGTGTGTGTGTGTGTGTATATATATATATATATATATATATATCTCAGAGGGAAAATTATACAAAACATGAAAAACATAATTTGCTTAATCATGTATACAGAAAGGAGACAAAATCCTAGTAAAGATGTAGAAAATTAAACACAAAGTGCCTGATTTAATGGAAATTTACAGAATGCTGTACATCAAACTTAGGGAAAATTCATATAAATTAAAAACAGATAAAACATTTACAAAATACTTTGTGTTCCTGGCCATAAAGCAATATCTCAAAATGATGCAACATTTTTATCATATGTTCCACTTTTTAAGAAACAATATGCTGTTAAATTAGAAATCAGCAAATATGAGATATCCTTGCCCCTAATAAATCTGAAAATTACCAAAAATCCTTCTAAGTTATAGATTATAAGATAAATGATAACAGTTTTTCTAATGCTTAGTATTGAGTTGACTAATAAACTTGTTTGTTTGTTTCATTTTTTCTATTAAGGAGATAAGGCTGGAAATTCAAGGGAAATGAGAAGCCGTATTTGGTTATATTAGAAAAGAAAAAATACTGAAAATTAATGAGCCAAGGATACAATTTAAGAATAAATAAAACATGAAATAATAGAGTGGAAATCAAAACAAGCAAAATAATGGAAGTTTTTCTTTAAAAAAGAGTGAAATAAACAATATTTAGCAAAATAAAATGAGTAAAATGTGGAGACACAAATAAAACCACAATAGGAATGAAAATAGTAATGGCATTACCATACCTACAACAGAAATTTTAAAACCATAATAACAACATAACTTTAACAAACATATGGGTGTGTGTGTGTATGTGTGTGTGTGTGTAAAATTGATGAAAAAATTATTAAATGATACTGGTTAAAGCAGGGTACGGCAGACTTTATTCAGACCATCACTATAAGTATAGGTACCGCTACACCTAGGTGGTCTTGCAGTGAGTGTCAGTGGATGCAAAATTGCTAACATGAAAGATCAGATGTAAGGAGGATTCTGGCTAAACCAACCTAATACAATTCTTGCTAATAAGACAGGGTGATCAGCCCAGGGTGATCAGCCGTCACCTAGGGCATAATGGAGGATAAGGAACAATATCAGTTCTCAAGGATGATTAGATATGGAAGGGGGGCAGTTCTTGCTAAACTGACTTTAGCAGAGTTTTTTGCTGAAACTGGATTTTACAGGTGGTTACACAGATGGGATTAGGAGAAGGTTGAAAAGCCTGGCTAAAATTTGGCTAAGCAAAAAGTTTTTGTGAATATATATATTCACAAAGAAGGGCTCTTTTTAATTAAGTCTGTGAAGCTAATATAATCTTGATAACCAAACCTTGCCAGGGCTTGATTAAGAGGAAAGTTACAGGTAAATTTCTCTCACGAATGAATTTAAAAAGCCCTCAACAAAATGTTATCCAACGAAATCCAGCAATGCATAAAAGAGATTATAATTCATGAGCACACTGAGATTACTGTGCAAGCAAGGTGGGTTTAACATTAGGAAATATAATGATAAAATCCATCATATTACTTGATTAAAAGAGAAAACAAAAATGTGATTATCTACATAAACGTAGAGAAAAGCATTTGATAATAGAAAGTATCCATTAAGATATCTTAACTAGTAGCAAATAGAAAGGAGTTCCTTAACCTTACGGATATTAGGTACCAAAAACCTACAGCAAAGTGGTTCATAAAGTAAGGGAGGAGATTGAAATGCTCATAAACTCTGTTTCTGATTCAATATATCAGAAATTTTTGCCGTTGTGTTGAACCAAGGGAAAAAATACAATATAATTAACAATTTAAAGATTATAAAGCAAGAAACAAAACCACCAATATTTGCAGAAAAAAATTGTTTAGAATAAGAAATACTCCAAAGAATCTGTAAATTGTTATAATTAATAGAAATATTTTCCAAGATGACTAGATATAAAACAGATATATAAAATCCATGGTAATTTTGTACAGTAGTTACAGAATGCAAAATGTAATTTGTAAAGTGTTACCATTTACATAATAACAAAATGTAGAATTTGTAGAAATATAATTCAACAAAGAAGTATAAAACCTCACTGTAAAGTTGAGAAATAAATATTGAAAGATATTACGAAGATTAAATTGAGGAAAAATATAATTAGGACTTGAATAAAAACTTCTCAATATTATAGACTTTTTTCTGTCAATTTAAGATTTTTAGTGTTAATAAAATCCCGTTAATAACCCAATAGTTTCTTTGTTTAAATGAACTTGATGCTTTAAAGTTTTATCATAGCAATAAGATATAAAGGGCCAAACCACTTCTGAAGGAAATGAAGAACAGAATGGAAGTATATATTCTGTGAGGTATCGATAATTATCTAAATTTATGGTCACTAAAACATTTACTCAGGAATGTGGAAATAATTGGATTGAAAATAGAAAATAGACAAATAAAATTGTAAGGAACACAGGTATATTTTGCTTGTCATATGTAAACTTGATATATAAAAAGCCTACTTTGCCAATCACTGGGGATAGGCTTAAGAATTAATAATGCTCAGACACTTGAAAAACTTTGCAAATGGATCCTTACCTCATATCATATGCAATATTAAAATCTAGGTGATTAGAAAAGTAAACTTACCTATGAATAGGAAACAAAATATTTTAGAAGAGAATACAGAAAATTATATTTATGACTTCGGGCTAATGAAGGACTTCTCATTAAAATATTTCAAAAGTGAAATCCATAAAGGAATACATTAAACATACAAACATACAAATACATTAAACATACAAATACATATTGAAATCCATAAAGGAATACAATAAACATACAAATTTATTAACTCAGCAAATTTTCCTAAAGCATGCTGTGTGGCAGACATTGTTCTACAAGGATACATCAGTGAAGAAAACAAAAATCTTGTCTCTATGGAGTTTACTTTCTCATTAGATATCTGCAATAAACATAACTATCAAAGGATTACTATCTAGATACATAACTATCTTCTAAATGTCAATGTAAACATAGGCAAACCATCTCACAGAGAGAATGACCAAAGGGCACACACCAGTTTTTCCAAAGAAGAAGTCGCAATACCCAATAAATACATGAATGCATTTCTGACTTAATTTTAACCAAGAAAATAAAAACAAAAACTAAATATGATCATATTTTATACTAACAAAATTGGCCAAAGTTATTGATCAAGTGACCATAAACAGATGAATGGATAAAGAAAATGTTATATATGTGTATACATACATATATAAAACATGTTTATGTATATATATATAACATGTTTATATATAACATATTTATGCATATATATGTATGCATATATATGCATACATATGTGTGTGTGTATATATATTTAAAATAGAATATTATTCAGACTTTAAGAAGTAGAAAATTCTGCCATATGCAAGAACATGGATGAACCCTGAGGATTTAGGCTAAGTGAAAGAAGCTAGTTGCAGAAGGACAAATACTGCATGACTCTACACGTAGAATGTATTTGAGATAGTCAAGCTCATAGAAACGGGGAGTAAAATGGTGGTTCCCTAGGGTTCAAGGGCTGAGAAACAGCCAGTTATATTGTAAGGGGTATACATTTTCAGTTATATAACATGCATAAGTTCTTGATATCTGCCATGCAACATTGTGCTTATAGATAACAATATTATATTGCACACTTAAAAATGTATTAAGAGGGTAGGTCTCATGCTAAGTGAGAAACTAAGGGTAGGCCTCATGCTAAGTGAAAACAAGGCATTCAAATACAAAACATAATAAAACTATTATTTAAGAAATATTTTGAATGAATTTTTGTGTGTACTGGATTATTTTGAGCTACATGCCAGCACAAACAGAATGATTAATAATGCCCAATAAACTGGAAAACTCAAGTGACAGTTAACATTTAGCAATATATCAGTTTTCTATCACAGAGAACTAAATAATTTCACTATATCATACAAATTGTAAAATTATGGCTACCTAGCACACTCTAATAATTTATTATAAATCAGAGTACAACATGACAAACATCTCCAACTGTGTATCTTTCTAACACTGATCTTGAAAAGATTCTGGCATCTGTGGGAAGATATGAATTTACTGTTGTCATAAAGAACCATTTATAATGCATATTTTGATGTCATGAGACTAATAAAACTGCATCTGACGGGCAATGATTTGTCCCAGGATTGGCACAGCCTCTAAAGGAATGCATAAATTACAAGAATAGTGCAAATTCTCAGCACTTCAGTTTGAAATGAGGAAAATTAGTGTTTTAATCATCATCAATATGTTAAGGCAGGTAGAGTTGGGCACTTATGTTAAGGATTCTATTAGAGATTACTGTTATTAGAATAGCTTCTATTATTTCCACTGGAGAGTTAAGTAAAATGAAGTCAAAGTGAAACAAAACAAAAACAAAATCTTTGGGCATTTACAAAGGCAGAGCAGAAATCTCTGTCTCACTTCTTCCCCTCACAGGCACAATTTCTATCCCCCTACACTAAATGATATCGGGCTTTTCTATTTTATTTGAAACGATTTTAGCTGGGTGACCTATTATCTCAGTACGTTTCACAGTCTGTGAATCTCAGGGTCTTCAGTTCTGTATTCATTCTACCCATTAGGTGAAATACACAGGTTATTTAGCTTTTGTTCAACATGTATTTATTGAATACTAACTATATGAGAAGTTTTTCCCCTCAACATTGAATATAAAATTATGGAGAAGACAGGCCAGGTTTGACGCCTCACTGAGCTTATATTCCAAAGGATAGAGACAGTGAACAGGTTTTGGGGTTGGTAATCACTGTGATGGTATAGGAAATGTGTTTAATAAACATTTTTTATGGAAGCATCTGTTCTTCCCAACAGATTTACCTGGAATGTCCATTGGAAAAGCTCTTTCATTTCAAGCAATACAACGACAAAATGATGAGTTTTAAATAGGAACTTACTTGTTGTATAACAAATGTCAGGAGGTAGCTAACCAGTGGCAGTGGTTTAGGGTTTGCATCCCTGTGATACTTTTGTATTTCCTTATGAATAAAAGATGGTGACTCCAGCTTCAGCCATGACCTACTGTCAAAGCAGGAAGAAAAAGGGAACTGGGCAAGCAGATTTTCACTAAAACCATGACCAAATGACTTTCTCCTGTCTCTGTCCATATGAGATCTTGGAAGTGGGTATTTACTTTTACAGCCTCTAAAGTAGAGGCAGACAAGAGAGAAAGGAAATGAGATTTGGAGTTGAGTGAGCTTACTTATGTCTAATATGGATAGAGAAATTGATTCAGGAGTCTTAAGCATATGTTATTTAAAATTATGGCAATGCAATCCATTAATCTAGATCAGTGCTGTTGAATATAACTTATGATTAAATTGTTCTATAACTGTGCTGTTTAATATGGTAGCCATTGGCTACATGTGACTATTGAGCACCTGAAATAAACCTCATGTGACTAAGGAACTGAAATGTTAATCTTTAAAATTTTTAATTTGAACAGTCACAGGCAGCAAATGGCTATAATATTGAAGAGAGAAGATCTAGATTGTGCAGGAAAGAAAAGATGGAAAAGAATTAGCTTTCAGAAATTAGGTATTTAAAAGGTTTGTAATTGAGGAAGGGATAGAAAAAAAGAAAAACATATATATACACACACACATGAAAATGGACACATGCATGTAAACACATGTACATATATTTATGTTTTATGTACATCATAACAAATAATAATATGAGATTTTATCTGAAAATGAGAAAATTATAAAGATAATTTAATGAGAAGTCATAAAATATTTTCTTAGAAAGATAAGACAGCAATATAGAAATATGTTAGAATTTCCAGGAAATCCTGAAGGACCTTTTGATTTCTGATCAGGATTTTAAAGTAAGATCTACCTTCCTTAATGGTATGATTTTCTCCAAACTACAGTCTGCTTGGTGCAAACCCATAATTTTTTTTTTTTTTTTTTGTCTAGATTCAAGAATAAGATTTTTCAGCCAGATAGATGAGATTACAGATGGAGTCAAGGAAGTGTTGATTATTATTTAAATGAAATGAAGATAAGAGGTGACTAATGGAAAATGAAAAAGGAAATTGATTGACAGTCTTGGTGAGATTAGGTTTCAAGGGTCACAAGTTATGAGTTCCCATCCTTCTCCATCTATTAAATCACCCCAAATGTTCAAGGGTAGGTTGCTACACCGAAACTTTCTCCTTTCTCCTTACACTAAAATATTTACTTTCCCATTTTTGAGTTTCCCTGATACTTGTTTATCACCTGTGGATTAACACATCATCAAACACTTCCACCTCACTTATTTGGAAATATATAATTGTCTTTCATTCAGGTCCTTAAGCCACAAACCTGAGTACCATTATAGACTTTTTCTCTTCCTTCACCCTTTCCAAAATGTCTTGTCTTTTTCTCAGATTTTTGAAATAACTATAGCTTCTCTTCTTTCTTCAGCATTACACTGTCTCTATACATCTTCCACATTTTTCTCAGAGTAATCAAGAACTACCTATAATTAGCTGCACATTTACTACAGGCTGGCCACTGCGCTAAAAAATGCTTTATAAGTGTTACCTTCTCTGTTCCTCAGGACAAATATTTAATTTTTATATTCTAATCCTCACTTTATAGATGAAGAAACAGATCCAGAGATATTAGCCAACTTACCTTAAAATGGCCCTGAGTTCATAGGTTTCACCAGTAGGAAGGTTTATATTCTCACCTGTATGGTTACAAAGCTTAACTTCCGGTCAGTGCACTACTCTGCCTAATTAAGTCTTTACTCCTTCAAGTGCATTGAATTCCTCTTCTGGTTGCCTATAGGTGGACAGTCAAATATCTTATCATGAGAAAAAAGGCCCTTCAACATCTGGCTCGATTTTTCATCTCTACCCAGATTTACAACCCTTCCTCCCCACAAACTTCAATCTTCCACTTAGGTATACTCTATTTTTTTTCTATTTCTTCTTCTTTTTTTTTTTAAATATACTTTAAGTTCTAGGGTACATGTGCACAATGTGCAGGTTTGTTACATATATATACATGTGCCATGTTGGTGTGCTGCACCTATTAAGTCGTCATTTACATTAGGTATATCTCCTAATGCTATCCCTCCCTCCTTGCCTCACCCCATGAAAGGCCCTGGTGTGTGATGTTCTCCATCCTGTTTCCAAGTGATGTCATTGTTCAATTCCCACCTATGAGTGAGAACATGCTGTGTTTGGTTTTCTGTCTTTGCGATAGTTTACTCAGAATGATGGTTTCCAGCTTCATCCATGTCCTTACAAAGGACATGAACTCGTCCTTTTTTATGGCTGCATAGTATTCTATGGTGTATATGTGCCACATTTTCTTAATCCAGTCTATCATTGGTGGACATTTGGGTTAGTTCCAAGTCTTTGCTATTGTGAATAGTGCCGCAATAAACATATGTGTGCATGTGTCTTTATAGCGGCATGATTTATAATCCTTAGGGTATATACTCAATAATGGCATGGCTGGATATTCTATTCTAACCACATTTAATTACTTGTGTTTTTTCAACTAAACTGTTAACTCTTGTTTATCCCTTTAACAATACGGAATGCCATTCCCATTACTTCTCATTCTTGCCTACTTAGTGGGATCTTACTCATCTTTTAAGATTTATATAGGCACTCCCAATAATATGGCAGATTGTTCACATGCACTTATCTGAACTAATTCTCAAGACTACACATAAAATAACAGCAAAATAGAGAAAAGTTAGATTCTCACAGAACACAGAATGGCTGCAGAGAAAACAGTGGGGTTCAATACATTTTTGAAGGTGAAATGTGTATGACATAGTAGTACCTGCAGAAGCAACCAAAGGGCCTGCAGAAACAGAAGTAATGGACTTACACACAGAACTCCTAAGAGGATTGAAACTCTGAAGTACTGAGTAGTTTTAAAAGCTGGAAGATGTTTTTTGATAAGAAGAGAAGATAGGTTATCAGCCTTCTAAAAAAGTGATTTGAGAACCCCCATGTCCTCTCCCTGAACTGACATCATCAGGTGCAAGATTAATTACCTAGCTTATTAAATTATGTAGTCACCCAACTTGTAGCTAACGGCACAGCAGAGGTAAGTGAGAGTCATAAACAAAAACTGAGAGGACAAAAACTGAGAGCAGGGCCATATAGCGAAAGACAGGGTGTGCAGCTCTCTCTTCTGGACCTAAAACATCAGTAGTCAGGAATGCTTTTCCTGGTAGAATATTAGATTGTTTTTGGAGCAACTGAATCAAAAAAGATCTGCAGATCCAATATTTAGGGATACACTAGTAGAAAAATACGGATCATTACCTTATTACCATATAGACAAGGATGCCAGTCAATAGCCCTGACTACACATGTTGACTCTAAATCAGCTTTTTAGTACTTTACTCTTAACTATGAAGAGAAATACAAAAATAAGCCTATATATAAATAAAGCCTCCCCAAGAACGGAGGAAGAAAACATAGAAGATAGGTACTCAGAGAAAACAAAGAAAATATATGTGGGCCAGAATAAAATGTAAATAAATAAAATCTATAAATACTATGCATAAAGAATTAAAAATGTCATATTCATAAACCAATACAACATTACAAACACCAAAATAATGATGGAACAATGGAAAATCAAGAAAGCATTGTTTGAAATTAAAAATATAAATGGTAAATTTAGAGAGGAAATCATAGAGGAGGTGGAAGATGAAGTGGAGAGACTCTCTCTGGAAGTAAGCTCCCCACCCCACCCACACACATATCATTAAAAAAGAAAATGAAAAAGTGGAAGACAAAGGGTAAGAAAATGATTCATCATTCAACTAATAGAAGTTTCAGAAAGAAAGAAAGAAAGAAAGAAAGAAAGAAAGAAAGAAAGAAAGAAAGAAAGNTGGCTAACATGGTGAAACCCCGTCTCTATTAAGAAATACAAAAAACTAGCCGGGCGTGGAGGCGGGCGCCTGTAGTCCCAGCTACTCGGGAGGCTGAGGCCGGAGAATGGCGTGAACCCGGGAGGCGGAGCTTGCAGTGAGCTGAGATCCGGCCACTGCACTCCAGCCTGGGTGACAGAGCGAGACTCCGTCTCAAAAAAAAAAAAAAGGAAATAAAACTTCAAAGTAGAGATGACAACTGAGGAACTGAGGGACTTTGCTAAAAATGAAAATAGAATTTTAAAAAGAAACTAAAATATCACCTCTTCTCATGGGCCCTACCATTGCAAGTTTCATTTTTAATGTCTCCCCTCAACACTGTATATACATCATTTTTATGGTAGGACTTACCACATTGAACTTTAATTGATTATTCATGTGTCTGCTGCCCTTACTACCTGCACAGTCGGTATGCCTAGCACAGAATATGGTGCCTGATGCAGAATAATATCAGGTAAACTTTTCTTGAAGTGATCTATGCTCAACCCTCTCCATTCTATTCTCTATTTTATTTTGTTTTTAAATTTTTTTTCTTTTTTTACATGCTTTCTTTTAATGATTTTTGCTTCTATTAAAAAAAGTCTTTTGTGGTCTTGTGGAAGGATGGTCACAAATGCTAAGAGCTAATTTGGTATCTTTCTTTCCCCCAGGATTACCAATTTTCTCTTGGATCCATCTTCACATTTTAGTCTGTAATATCCACTGAGCATTTACTACATACCCTCATTTAGATGCAATATTGATAACTTTTCTGCCAGTGTATATGAAAATATTTCGTACACTAAAACCTAGACAAGGAAGGTTTAATTCAAGCACTGATTAGCTTTACCCATCATAGGGAAACCATAAATAATCCCTGAACACTCTGAGCCACCCAGAGAACAATAGATTGTTGACAGTGTGTTACAGGACTCTGATTACAATCACAGGACAGCAGAATTCCAACTCCATGTCACAATTTCTTTCCAGATTTGTAATTTTAAAACCACTCTTGATCCAGAAAACACAGAATTCTCATGTGGTCCAATAAGTTACAGAATGAATCCATTAAGTTAGATTTCTTGTTCTGTGTTAAAACATGCACATCTGTTAAATGCTACACAAAGAAAGTTAGCCAGTGAGTTTTAATTAATTTGGTCTTAAGCAAACTAATTGTCTATTGTTTTAGCTTCAGGCTGTTTCCTGAAAAAAATCAAATACTTATTTGGAAGAAATACTGCAAGTCATTTTCTCTGAGAACATGAGGTTTGGCTTGACAAGGGCTATTAAAAAGATTTAATGGAATCACCAAAACTTATTTGAAGCTTGCCTAGGAACATTTTTATACTCAATCTGCACAGCAATATTAATTTTTTTAACACAGATGGAGATTTTATTGGTATCCTACAAAGGAGGGGGGAAAACCTATAGGACTTTCCAGTTTTCAGCTTGGTGCACAGAAAGTGAAGATTTTGCAAAGACAGAATAAGAGAAGAAATAAAGCATCCAGTCAAATAAAAATAAAAACAAAAACAAAATGAAAAACAGTTGTGTAATAAAAAAAATAAGATGTCACTTATGATGAATTTGCTTCCAACTGATGATGAAGTTAAATTCAGGGTATGCTCAGAAGGCTGTCATGGGAGGATAACGGCTAGTAAAGGATACAGTGGTCATTCTCTTTCATATGATTTATTTTCTTGGATTGAAAAAATTACCATTGAAATCTGATTTAGATTGAAGTTGTCAGCACTCAAAACCAATTTACTTTGCAATCAAGATTATTTGATGCAGTTGTAAGAATAAACTTATGCTAAAAATAAGAATTCTGATGTTCTGTCCCAACTTCTGTGCTCATTTTTGCTGATATTTATATAACAAATTAATGTGTGTAATTGACAGTAGCAGTAGAGTATCATAAAATTTCAGTATAGCTCAAGAGGTCTGAAGACCGGAGTTTGGGTTACAGCTCTGCCATGTTGTAACTTTGAGCATATCTTATTTATTGGTGACTCAGATGTTTCAACTGTATAATAATAAGAGGGTAGGGCCAGGAGTTCTCTGGGCTTTTGTTCAGCTTGAAAACCAAGTGGATCATTAGGCACTGAACTGGTGGAGAGGACTGCTCATTGAATATCTCCAAATTCAAGGCTCTGTATTATGTATTTCATTAACTATCATGCAATATGTGAGCATGTGGTCAGACTATCAGGGTTCCCTATCAATTTTTCACTACTTTATGAGATATATGACTCTAGGCAAGTTACCTAATTCATTTGTCTTTTGGTTTCCTCACCTATAAATGGAGATAGTTATAATACCTAATTATTCTATAAAGTGGGGATAATTAGTACCCATCTCATAATGTCATTAGAAGGATTAAATGTCCTAATAAATGTGGGGAGCTTAAAAGCATGCTTTTTATATGAGGTACATTCAATAAATATTAGCAATTATTCACACACACACACATACTTGTTTGTGTATGTCTGAATCTTCAGAGTGATAAAAATCATTTTTATAGTTGAAAAATAATAGTTTTCTGCTGGTACTTGCATATTTGATTTTTAAAAGAATGACAGAATTAAAATTTGAATATTTTTGTCAATTATTGCTTAACAAAAACTCAGCGAAATGCCTTAAATACAGTAGATTCTGAGTAGAGTGAAGAAATGAATGGTTAACATCAAAGACTTTATATGATACTGGAGCCCATTTAACCAAGGG
Source organism: Theropithecus gelada (assembly GCF_003255815.1). Classification (NCBI taxonomy): domain Eukaryota; kingdom Metazoa; phylum Chordata; class Mammalia; order Primates; family Cercopithecidae; genus Theropithecus; species Theropithecus gelada. The sequence continues at coordinate 74,006,029 of NC_037682.1, read as the reverse complement.
TGACAAAGGTAAAAATGGATACATTCTGAAGCAGGAAAAGTGTGTCTTTTATGTCTCTTTATAATCTTTAGATAGTAATCTGTTCTTTTTTCTTCTCTTGCAAATCAAATGACTTCACAGAATTTTCAGTTACCTTTGGCTCTCATTGCCCTGATATTTACATTTACAGAAATTGCTACTTGTTTTTTGAGTTCTGCACTTTTATGTAATACAGAATATTCAGTTGTTGCTGGAAAGGGGCTGCTATACACCATTACTAGAAAAGTACTGTAGTGCAGCTATTACTCAAATAAAATTAGGGCAATCTGGGGGTTATAATAAATAGAACAATTCAATATAACTGATAGGCAGTATTGTCTTAATTCCAATCATCACTCTGATCTACCAAATATAGAATTCTTGAAATATTATTGAATGAAAATGTGAGCAGAACAGCATCACATTGGTACAACAGGCATTCTCATCTCTTTTTCTTGTTGCTAAGTTATGGTTACTATGGCAATAGGAACTAACACTACCAATTTGATTTCCACTAATAGGAAACCATATTCCACTTACTTGTGAAATCTCATCATTAAAACAAAGCTTTACCAATTTTCTAACACTTCCTAAAAGTAAATTTAATTGTTGAGTGTCAAAAAAGACATAACTGAAAATTTAATGTTTAGTGTGTGTATATATATATAATTTTTTTTGAGACAAGGTTTCACTTTGTCACCCAGGCTAAAGTGCAGTGGAGCAATCATGGCTCACTGCAGCCTCTACCTCCTGGGCTCAAGTGATCCTCCCACCTCAGCTGCCAGAGTAGTTGAGACCACAGACATATGCCATCACGCCTGGCTAATTTTAAATTATTTTAATCTGTGGAGACGGGGTCTTGCTATGTTGCTCAAGCTGTGCTCCAGCAATACTCCTGCCTCAGCCACCCAATGTGGTGAAATAATAGGTGTAAGCCACTGCGTTCGCCCTCATAATTGTTGAGAGTGTGTGTCAGACATTTTACATATGATTTTTTATTTAATCTTTAATGACAATTATACTAGTTATATCTTGTTACTCATCTTTATAGATTAATAAACTAAGACACAAAGGAGTTACATTGTTTAAGTTTATTCATTCAGCAAAAAATAGAGCTTAGATATGAATCCATACATTTTTCATTAAATCCATGCCTTTTTAAAATACAATGCTATCTGAATTAATCTTTGAAAAAACAAAAAGTTAGGTAAAATGAAAATAATCGTACAATCCAGCTGAATTTGGAAGGCACGACTTTGTAGTAGCTCCAGTATATACAGACGTGTGCCACTTAACACAAGGATATGTTCTGAGAAATGCATTATTAAGTGATTTTGTACCCACGTGAACATCACACAGTGTGCCTACACAAACCTTGACGGTGTAGCCTTCTACACACCTATGCTACATGTTATAGCCTATTGCTTTTAGGCTCCAAACTTATACAGCATGTATAAGTTTGTACACCATAGCATGTACTGTAGGCAACTGGAACACAATTGTAAGTATTATGCATCTAAATATATTTAAACATAGAAGAGATACCAAAAAAAAAAAAAACAGTATTATAATATTATGGGACCACTGTCCTATATTTGGTCTGTTTTTGAACATAACATTGTTGTGTGGTACATGGCTATATTTTAGTTGACTTTATTAGCAACACTTAGCAATCTGGGTATAATCATATTCACAGTAACTTACCAGTGCTTACTATGTGCCAAACACTCATTTTAGCAGTTAGCATTTATATTTTTATTTACCTTTTAAAACAACAACATGAAAAACAAGTGATTATTTCCCCCATATTATGGATGAAGATACTGTGCCACAGGTATTTAAGTTTCTTTCTTTTTTTTTTTTTTTTTTTGAGACGGAGGCTTGCTGTCACCCAGGCAGGAATGCAGTGGTGCGATCTCAGCTCACTGCAAGCTCCGCCTCCCGGGTTCACGCCATACTCCCGCCTCAGCCTCCCGAGCAGCTGGGACTACAGGCGCCCGCCACCTCGCCCGGCTAGTTTTTTGTATTTTTTAGTAGAGACGGGGTTTCACCGTGTTAGCCAGGATGGTCTTTATCTCTTGACCTCGTGATCCGCCCGTCTCGGCCTCCCAAAGTGCTGGGATTACAGGCTTGAGCCACCGTGCCCGGCAGGTATTTAAGTTTCCTAGAGTTTTGTAACAAAACAGTGCTTCCATAAATATTTAAATCCAAGTATCTGACTTCAGAGCCTATAGTCTTAGTCTCTACACAACACTCAGTCCACATCAAGAGCAAGGTATTGGGCTGGAACTACAGACTATAAAAATGAGTCAAAATGAGTTTTGTCTGATCGGTGGTATAAAAGAGAATTGAGATTACTGCTGATATAGTGCTTCAGATAATCATACCCGCTGACTTACTTTCCCCAAACATCTTTTGCTAAAATAAATAGATTAATCTAAATAATGCATTACTGAGAATTTATACTAGATGCATACCAAGTACTGTTACAAATATTAACTAAATATCCAGGGAGGTAGTGGTAGTACCTCAACCCTAGGCAGTTGCATGTTCTTAACCACAGTGCTAGGCCACCAATGATGTGTTTTATCCTGAACTCTGAGAAAGAAAATTTTAGTCTGGAGTTGAGTATGAATGCAAAGCATCTTAGCTAGTATCCTCTATGTGGCTGAGTAAAACATAGGTAACTGGTTAAACTTATCCCAAGGAAAGCTAGATAGAGTTGCCCAAGTAAGAAGCAGCTCAACAACAACTTTTCTAAGTCATAACATTTTGTTTTTTTAAGTTATCTCTCACTACCTGTATTACTACTGTTCTCACGCTACTAATAAAGACATGCCCCAAACTGGGTAATTTATAAAGGAAAGAGGTTTGACTCACAGTTCTCCATGGCTGAGGTGGCCTCACAATCATGGTGGAAGAGCAAGGGACGTCTTACATGGTGGCTGGCAAGACAGAGCTTGTGCAGGAGAACCCTCTTTTATAACACCAAATTGCATGAGATTTATTCACTATCAAAAGAACAGCACAGGAAAAACCTGCCCCCAACATTCAATTACCTCCCACTTAATCCCTTCCACAACACGTGGGAGTTGTGGGAGCTACAATTCACAAGGAGATTTGGGTGAGAACACAGCAAAACCATATCACTACTCATGCAAATAAACAGACCAAACAAAATTTTTTTTGAGACATCATCTCAAACAAACTCATATACATAATCAAAACATGTTCATAAATTCCTACATTAAAACATAAGTAGACAAAAGCAGTTTGTTTATATAGCCGTATGAATATATACTATTTATGTTACCCTGAAGTCACAGGCTTTAAGGAAACAGAAAAAGAAACACATTGCACAACTGTAAAATAAACAACTAAGGGCGCTGTACCAAGGTTTGATGAAATGTAGAATATTCTAGGTTGCAGAAAATTGAAAATAGACAAGTTCTAGAATCAAAAAATATATATATTTGAGGAATTCTAAGAATCCTAGAGAGAGGAGACCAGCAGGCCCATTTAGCCTGTGCATCAAGCTTAAGAAACCTTGACAATACAGCTGCTCTTTAACAGCAAATGTCTCCTGGGTGGGGGGCGGAATATAGACCTTTGGCATTAGATAACTTTTTATGTGTCACAAACACATTGCAATTTTGTGGCTTAAAGCATCTCCCACTTAAAGCAACTCATGATTCTGTGGGACATCTGGGAACTTTTTCTGGTCTGACTTGGCTTTGCAGATCTCTTCTAGGCTTTCTTCTTATCTATTTCAAGTTAACTGACAGTCAGCTGGTGGCTAAACTATCTGGAATGACCTCACCCCAATCTGGCAGTGAGATACTCAGCCAGGATGAAAGGCTCCTGGAACATACTGCGCTTCATTTTTAACCAGGCTAGCCAGTCTTCTTCACGTTTTGGCAGTGGCAGGGGTCCCATGAGTAGCACATCCTCAGGAATAAGCACTTTTCAAGACTTTGTCTCTTCTAGCCATTTACTAATGGCTCACTAGACAAGGAAGTAACAAGGTCATTCTCAGTGTCAGTAAGGGAGGACATTTACAAAGGCCACGGATGGGAAGGAACAATGTGGTCATTTTTGCAGTATTATCATACCCTTATCACAAATGTTGATCCTAATTTAAATGCATCAGCCACCAATATTAGCTAAATTTTAGAGGAAAGAACAATTCCAAGGATGAGGGGATACTACACTGAATGTAGCCATGTTTTTTTGATGAGAGAGTAATAGTGGGGATGAGTCAATTGATTACTTTGAGCGGTGAAAAAGCTTTAGCAGAAGGGACATGAATCAGAGTAAGACTAAATCAAGTAGGTATCTCAACCCCAACACTATTGGCTGAGTATCCAAGATTGATTAACTTCTCTACGCGTCCATTCCCAATTTTAAAGGTGAGAGTTGGCATATATAGCAATGCACATTCCTTATTTTCATGCTTCGATGTTAGCTATTTTCTTTAAAAGGACGAAGTACGTTCTGATACCATTTTTTTGTGATGATAAGTGAAGTTATGTAGAAAAATGGGCTAGATAACATATAAAGCATTAAATAAATGGTGGTTACCTCAATTACTAGAAATTTTCATTTTGAATCATGTATTATAGTCCTCCCTGCTAGTGTCTGTACTGAACTTTATTTGATATCATTTTGAACATTTTAAGCAATCAGAAATCTAAAATTGGGGAAACTGAAGGGAGATGAGAAAAATTAAACAAGTGTGTAGAATATTAAGTTGGTAAAAGTTAGTCACATTGGTAATGTGGTAAATATATTATAATGTTCATATTTATAAAGACATAATTTAAATACAAAAGTAGCTTTATGCTAATATTTGTCCTTCACAGTATTTAATTATTTTTTCTAATAAACATATTAATGAATATATATGGCAATAAATACAGATTTATATGATCATTCATGAGATGTAAAGTCAATTAATTCCATTCTTAACAGAACTGTGCCTTTCAGCAAGTTACCACAATTCTCTAAGCCTCAGTTTTCTCATCTGTGAAATAGGAATAATATCTCAAAGGTTTGTTTGATTGTTAAAAGAGATCAACTCTTAGCTCAGTGTTAGTTCACAGAACATACTTTACTTTAGCTTTCCCTCCCAAAGTTTCTTCCCTCACATTGGCCTATCAGACTTTGACACTCCTTTCCATGTTCACAGAACTTGAGATGGTGGTACTGAAACATCCAGGAAGAATATGCTTGAAGGAGAAGATGATTTGCTACCTTTGGGTTGTGCAGAGTTGAAGATGGCTATACAACTCTAAATAGTAAAGGGCCTTTCGGGCCATGCAAATCCCACCTCAAGGAGAAATAAGGCCAATGCCTGCCCTTTACAGGCCCAGCCTAGATACTTGTAGAAAGCCAACTCATTGTTCTCCTCCTGTGAGAGCCCCAGCTGGTTATTATCAAATTGTGACATATTTCAACTCTATTCTGACAATTTATTCAGCCCAAGCAGAGATCCATTCAATGTCTGGTGAAGTGATGTTAAAAATGCAGAACTCGGCTGGGCTGCTTGGAAAGGATGACTCTCAACTTGATTTCTATTGACAGAAGGCAGTTCAGGCAAAGGAAGGATAAAAAGTTACAATGACTGAGGAAAAACTTGGGGCTTCCAGTTAGACCTCATTACTCTGAACAGTCAGGCTGCAAGAGAGCAGCAGGGAAGACAGTACTGCCTTTTCATAGCAAGCAGCAGTAATGAAGTGAGCCTAGAATTAGTGATTGCCAGCTTTCCTGAAGACTCAAATAGGGCAGTTGCACTGTTAGAGGTCTAAGGAAATTTCTACTCAATCTTATACAGTTCGTGGCAGAAAAATACAGTGGTTTGAGAGGCACACAAACTTCCAGGCAGTCTTGAATCATCCGATTTAGAACCTCAGCATTCTATCTTCATGGAAATAAGAGCTTTGAAATTGTATTATCTCTAAGATGATTTTCAATTCTAACATTATTAGAAGTAAACTTCTAACTCCTGTACAAAGAAGAAACAGAAATACCCTTTTTTAAAAAGGGGAAGAAAAAATATCATGTTTAGTATTGAGGACGAGAAATGTTAGCATACATTATCTAAATTTCATCCTTATATTATCCTTGAGACATTAGCTACAATTTTCCCTATATTTTTTAAATTAGGGAATTGAGGCTCAAACAGATAAAGAATCTTACTTCAAATAGAGTACACTTAACTACAATCCATATGTTATATTTACTGAATTGCCATGGTTTTACAGATGAGAAAATTGAGGTTAAGAGAGAGTAAGTGACTTGCTCCAAGTCACACACGTGCAAAGTGAGAATGTGGGGACTTGAAACTATTGCCATCTAACTTCGAAGACATATTTTCCTCATTACATTTAGCCACACTAGTTCTGAGTATGACTACCTGAAGTAACAATAGAGAGAGAATGAAATAAAAATTTGACTTTTCTCCAACTTTTCAGAAGGTATTTTTTGGAATTAAAAAGAGAAACTTCAGGAAGGAAGGAAGAAATATGTGGAGGGTGAAAGACTGAAGGTGAATGATATATTTTTAAGAGCTTTACTGAGTTATGATTGACATAAAATAAGCTGTGCATAACTAATGTATACCATTTGATAAATTTTACACAAAAGAACATCATCACATTCAATATAATGAACATATTATCGTCCCCAGAAATTTCCTTGGAAAAAAGTTATCCATATACGTAAGGGTCTATTATTGGAATCTCTATTTCGTTATTTGAGACTGTCTTTGCACCAGTATCATGGTGTCTTGACTAATGTAGTTTTTAGATTAGTATTGAAATTAAGTAGTTTTATTTCTTTTGTTTAGACTAGTCTAGATCCTCTATATCTCCATATGACAAGAATTTTGGAATCAGTTTATACATTTCTAAAACAAAACCAAAACGAACAGAATTTTGATTGAGATTACATAGAACTTTTAGATCAATTTGAGTAGAATTTCCATCTTAAAAAATTGAGTGTTAATATTGTGAATTACATTATTTTATTTTCAAATGTTAAACCAACCTTGAATTTGTGGGATAAGCCTACTTTGTCATAACATAACATCTTTTTTTATGTTGTTGGAATCAATTTTCTGAAACTTTGTACAGAATCTATAGTTTTATGTGATAGCTCTGGTTTGGGTAATGTATTAATGTGAGTGTCAGGGAATGTTTTGGAGAAATTCTGCTCCTCTCAAATTTTCTGTAGGAAATCATGTACACTTGGTATAAATGTCTTTCTGAAAGCTTTATTAGAATTCACCAGTGAAGATATCCTGGCCTGGAGTTCCCTTTGTAGGAATGTTTTAACTATAAATTAAATTTCCTTAATAGTTAAAATTTTCTTGAGTGAGCTTCCATACGTTGTATCTTCAAGGAACTTTTCTATTTCATCATAAGTTGCTTAAATTATTGGCATATAATTGTGAATAATTTTTTCTTAACTACCCATTGATATATGTATATATGTAATTATTTCTTCTTTATTTCTTTATTTTAGTAATTTATTTCACCTTTTTGCTTTGTTATTCTGACTAGCGTTTAAATAATTTTATTTATTCCCTAAAAGAAGCTCATAATCAATATTTTTATGTCTTCTATTTTATTGATTTCTTCTCTGAACTTTATTTTTTTTTCTACAACTTACTTTGTATCTTCCTTCCTAGTTTCTTAAGACTGAAATCATTTATTTGAGAACTTTGTTTCTTTTCTGATATAAGTGTATAGCGCTCTGACACTGCCTCAGCTCCTTCTACAAATTGTAATATGAATGTTTTAATTTTTCATTAATTCAAAACACTTTCCCACTTTTCCTCTAATGTCTTCTATGGCCCATGGGTTATATAAACATGTATTATTTAGTTCCCAAATACAAGAGGATTTTCCAGAGATCAGCCTATTATTGAGTTTTAATTTAATTCTACTGTGATCAGATAACATACTTTTTATTACATGAATCATTTTAAATGTATCTAGTCTTGTTTTATGGCCCAGAATATGATATATCTTGGGAAATATTCTACATGCCCAGGTGAACCTACAAACAATGTATATTCTGTTGCTTTTGAGTGTTATGTTCTATGAATGTCAATTAGGCCAAGTTGGTTGATAATGTTATAATCTTTAATATCCTAACTGTTAATTGTCTCTATTTGTACACTGATAATTGTCTCTATTAGTACACCGAATATTGAAAAGAATAGAACTGCAAAGTAGTTCAGAAATATCCACAATTACAGACAGAGACTTATACATGTGCCTATAATTGCGGATATTTCTGAATTACTTTGCAATTCTATTCATTTTCGCTTCATGCACTTTGAAGCTCTGTTATTACATGTATTAATGTTTAAGATATTTGTTTATTAGCTATACTTATTTATTATTTTATTGATTATTTTAGGATTTATAGTACCCATCTTTAACTTATCAATGACTATTTTCAAGTAAAATTGCACCACTTCACATGCAGCATAAAAACTTTACAATCGCATTATTCAACTATTTACCTCCTGACCTTTGTTTTAGTATTGTCATACATTTCACTTCCATATGTGTAATAAATGCAACATTGCCTTGTTATTATTTTATTAAAATGAAGATATATCCCTCAAAAAGTTTAAGTAAGAAATAAGTCTTATCAATTTACCCATGTAGTTACCTTAACCAGTGTACATTTTCTTTTTCACAGCTTTATATTTTCATGTGGCATCATTTTTATTTTCTGCCTAACTGTGTGGGGTTCATTGAGTTTTTGCACTTATATGTTTATAATTTGGGGCCATTTTGTCTTCCAATATTTATCTTCTTCAGCCTCCCCCTTCTAGCCTCTAATTATATATATTAGGTTACTTGATTTGTCACGCAGCTAACTAATACTCTGCTGATCTGCTTTAATTATTCCTTTTTCTTTCAGTTTTATTTTGAGTAGTTCTATTGCTGTGTCTTCAAGTTTACAAACCTTTTCTTCTGCAATGTACAATTTGCCTATAATCCTATCTATACAATATTCCATCTTAGACACTAGTTTTCATCACTAGAAGTTTAATTTTGCTTACTTTAATCATGCATATCTCTTAACTGTTTGAACATATGGAGTATGATTATAAAAGCTCTTTGACTGCCCTTGTCTCTTAATTCTAATATCTGTGTCAGTTCTGATTGATTTAGTTACTCATGAAGGGTTTTATTTTCCTGCTTCTTTGCATGACTGGTAATTTTTAATTGGATGTCAGACATTTTACCTTTTTGGTGCTTGATACTTTTTATATTCACATAAATACTCTTGAGCTTTGTTCTAGAACAAGGTTGATAAATTTGTAAATAATTTTATCCTATTATTACATCTTGCAGTTATTATTTTTAGATGGGACTGGAATAGTAATAATTCTATGGCTAATTACTCCCTACTACTGAGCCAAGTCTCTTTTATGTACTCTACTCAATGCCCGTAAATCTTGAGGTTTTTCCATTCTGACTGGTGGGAGCTGGCACTATTCCTGGCCCTCTGTCAGTGTCAGATACTGCTTCTGTTAAGCTTTTGGGTAATTTTTGTACAGATTTGTGTATTTTTTTCATACTTATGCACTAATCGGTACTCAACTGAATTCTAGAAGGTTCTTACAGTCTTATTTTCTGACATTTGGGTTTATCTTTCTGTTCATCTTTCTCCTCTTCCATATTCTATCCTATAAACATATATCTTTATTTCCATCTCCTCAACTCAGGGAGTATTCCAGGCTATGTTTGAGTTTCCTCTTTCTACCCTGCAGCCTGACAACTCTCATAAGACAATACTAAGCCTCATCTCATTTCTTTTCTGCTTACCAGATATTATTATCCTTCTTTTCGAATGCCCAATGTTTTGAAAACATTGTGATTGTTGATTGAGAAGTGGAAATTTCCCCAAGGTAGGTAAGTATTTATATAATGAAAATGAACAATTGTACAAAGAATGTTTTGTACGGGAGTCTGACTAATGTAATATAAAAAGAAAAAAAATGTCTTAAAGCATGCTTCCATCTTATGCCTCCTACTAAAATGCTATTTACAAACATATCAATGATTTCTGGCATTAGTTTAATATTTTTAGCCATTTTTTTATGGCAGAGTAAGTTACACTCTTTTATTTACAACTATTTGAAATACATGACACAACACTGTTGTGGTTTGGAGACTGGTGTGTGAGTCCAGCATTACCACTTTCTGAATGCATGACCTTGGATATCATTTATCGTCTGTCTACAAACCCCATTGTCATCACCTATAAAATGTTGATAATAGCACCTGCCTTGTGGACTTTACATGACTAGTATAAGAATGCATTGAGGTTATAAATAATATTTTTAATTGTAAAGCTGTATATCAATATACAAGTTATTATTAAAATTATGCCAATTATGTTTTGAGGAACTTAAACTGGAAAGGTAATTTTTGTTATTTCAGCTCATTTAAAAATTTTTTGTCCTCAGGATTACTTCCTTGACTCTCACTGAAGCAAGTAGGGAGCCACCTCTAAAATATTACACTTCTTTGACATTCACAGTGGAGTAATTGAAAGAGTATTAGGTGCTAAAGTCAAGTAATTCTAGACTATACCCAGGCCTTACTATTGTGTGTTCTTGAGGAAATTATGAACCATAGGGTTTTCTCCTTTCTAAAAGTAGAAGATATCACTTTCTATGATTTTGGAGGAAGAAAATAGGATAACATGTCTGAAGAACTAGTACCTTGTAAGTATTCAGTGAATGTTATTCTAAATGTTATCACTGCTCCATTAAAAAGGCTAGGTGAACATGGTTTCAGTGTAAAGGATTGTGTTCTTCTCTAGGCAAAGTCAGCACTCATATACTAAACCTCAGTCATCTTTGACTCCTTTCTGTCTCCATTGCTTCACATCCAATCAACTTACCAAATATTTCAACACCTCTTCCAGGCTTTCTGCTCCTCCCAACACTGCCTTCATTTCAATCGCACTGATGACTCGGTTTCTTCTCTCCTGAGAATTACTGAAGCAGTGTCCTAATTAATTTATCTCCATAAGATTTTTCTGCACCAATCTATGCATTACATTTGGTCCTACATTCTGATAGTATAGCACTGTTCATGACACATTAACCCTAGGGAATCTTAAGTCGTTCACTTCTAAATATTAAATATAATTGAGGTTCCCTCACCTAACACACAGATTCCATCCAAGATAGTCACTATTTTTCTTCCTACGTACCTCTTTCTACATATCCTAATGCACTCTAGAATCAATTCATTCTTGGAGATCCTCCTCAAACATGCATAATAAGCTACACTTTGACCGAGTTATTCACACTATACCTTTCTGGAATTTTCTTACTTTCATATTGGTCAATTTTTTTCATCATTGTTAGCCTGCGCAAATAAGAGCTACCATATGTATGACACCCATTACATAGCAGCCATTGTTCTAGGAATGTTATTTTATCTGATCTCATCTTCACTATGAGGTACATTTACATAATATTATCCATGCACATTTTAGGCAATGAAATCAAGGCACATTTCAATACCATTTCTAAGGTAATTAGCAAACGAGGACTAAACTGAGTTATGGCTTCAGCTTTGAATCCAAAACACGTGCTATGCCTAAATCTCGCTCAAATTCCAGATATTCCCAGATTCTTTATTGATTCCTTATTTTTTTGAATATGATTTTGCAATTGGTCTTCCACTTTATCTATATGTCTACCACCTCCTTTATTAAGTTTCTAAATTTTTCAGTGGCAAGGCCCATGTCTTATTTGTGGTTAATTCAGATTTTATTATCAAGCTGAGATGGATTCAAGTCACAGTATTTTTATTTGCAAGCTAATCTGTGCTGCACAAGCTATTTAAACTAAGCTTGATTTCGTCGTCTGTAAAATGGGATCAATACAACATCCGCCCCATTAAAATACTGTAAAGATTAAAAGTGATTGTGCGTGTAAATCACTAATTACATTATCAGGCACATAGCAAGAGAGCATGCCTCTTAGCAATTATTACTACTATTACTACTGATAGCATCAATATCTCTTTATGTATTCAGTAGTGGGATACTTTATTCCTTCTTCTAAAACTCTCATTTTTCATAGTGGTGCTGCATGGGGACCAAGTGATTGATCTAAATATTAGGGCGCTAAAATTGGCCCTGACATTTTTGACCTTACCAATGTTCCTCCAGATGTTGGATTTCATTTCTGTAAGTGGTGATTTACAATAAATGACACATTTATGAATAGCCCTCAAGAAAGAAATTTCTTCTGATGGGAGGCAAGTGATGCTACCACTGAAATACAAAATGACTCTGCTAAGATTAATGTGCTTCCCAGAAATGCCAAGGTAATTAATAACAATTAGCAATTTAATATAAAATGATGCCAGCTCCTTGGAAACAATAGATAACTGGGCATAGGTGTGTGACTTGCTGTCCTTTAGAAAGGTAATTCCATTAGTCACTAAGTCTATTTATAAAAATATCTGTATTATGAGAAAAATAAATATGACAAACCAGGGCCAGAGAATATAAAATAATTAACAAGAATCCTAGGAACCAACTTTTCATGACTCAGAAGTTCATGTAACCAACCCACCTCCCAGTTTTGTTCTTAGTGGTCTCTGTGTGCAGTGAGTGCTAATAAATGACTAGAGAAGTTGTATAAAGAGCCCTAGCAGAGGTCAAATACTTTGATGCTGAATTATCACAGCCTAGTACTGGTAGTAGGAGGAAAGCCAGATATGATTATAGGTATTTCACCTGTATAAAGCCTGTAGAATGGTGAATGGCACATAGTAGGCATAAATATATCATCTTCTTTAATATTTACAATTTTTATCAGTAGTTTTCAAAATGTGGTCTCTAGAGCAGGAGCATCAGCATAATCTAGCAGATTGCTATAAATACAAATTACTGGGATCTACTATTAATTCTGGGGAATGGGCCAAGCAATCTGTATTTTTACTAGAACTTCAGATTATTTTGAAACTTTAAAAGTGAATATCATAACCATTATTATCAGCTGCAGAAAGTCAAGGCCCTGACAGGTTTAGTCATTGCCTGAAACCACACACAATCAATGACAAAAATAGGATTCAGCCTCAGGTCTGTCTAACTCCACAATTCACAATATTTCCACTCTTGAGTCTGCCTTCACAGGGAAAAAGAGGCAAAGTCTAGAAATCGGTCAACCAGCTCGAGCCATGTCCAGACCAAGAATTGAAGAACAGACTAGAATTTGAGGTGCTGTTTCCCACAAACGGCTCTTCGACTCTCATGTGCCCTGGGCATTGCCCTACATGTAGTTTCAGAGATGACACTTATGACTGATATGTTCGGAAATTGGTACATGTAGCTCAGAACCAAAAGTAGGTAACTGAGACCATGAATGAGCTAAGAGTTGAAGCCCGTTACTGACAGATGGCGTATCAGAGATCTAAGTCTTAATGAAACAAGCAAAAATAACTTTTTACTCCTAGAAACCTTTCCGAGGTTCTGAGATTCCTATTCTGTAAAAGACAGGAGACTTTTCAAGTACACTAGGTGCAAAGGTATTTGTTCTGGAATGTGGACCTGATATGTCTGTGACAGCTCTTTCACTCACTTAGGCCTCTATTCAAATGTGAATGTATCAGTATGGCCTTCCCTGATAAACCTAATAATGGTAAATTTAATAAAAAATCTAATAAACCTAAATAAACATGAGACCTTCCATCTCTCATGCTTGCCATCCACCTTTCCTGCTTTAGTTTTCTCTCAGATGATATTCCCATTTAAAATAGAATAGGGGTGTGTGTGTGTGTGTGTGTGTGTGTGTGTGTGTCTGTGTGTATGGATAGATAGATAGACAGACAGATAGATAGACAGATAGATATTTGTTAAGTGGCAATCACTTTCACAGCATAGTGCTCTTATTACCCAGGCTTCCCAATCCCCTTATACACACAGTTATGAGTTCTCTCTGTGCACAATGCTCTTGGTTAGACTACACTATAAATGACAGTATATTAGTCATAATCCATAAACTTGAAATAAAGTCTTTGAACTTTAAACTTAATTCAACAATATGGGTTTAGACAAATACACTCTTCTCTGACAAGACAGTTTGGCTGAATATTTACTTAAATATACATTATTCACTTTTGAAGCAGCCCTGATTTCTAGGCAAAAACTTTTTGAAATTTCTTTGATGTTGTAGATTGATTCTACAGAAGAAATAGTAATTCAGCAACAACAGACTTGATTGTATTATATATTATGGATATAAAGATAAATAAGAAAATAAAATATAAACTTACACTCTAAGTGATAGCCATTTTGTGGGGAAAAAAAAGATAAATACTTACCAAGGCTAACAAAATCCCCTCTCTCTGGCTCCTGATTCCCTTCTCATTGCTCAGCACACTTTTCCCTCTTAAACTTCTTCTTTCATCCAATCGCCTGTCTTGATTGCCTTTCACCAGCTCTCAGTTTACAGATCATTCTTAGAACAGTGGCTCCCAAACTTTGGATCTCAGAACAAGTTTATGCTTTTAACAGTTTTGAGGGGAGAGGCTTCAAGATGGCGGACTAGAGGCATCCAGCAGTCACCATGAAAAGTACCAAAAGAGCAAGTAGATAATCACACAGCAAATAGAGCATTTAACAAATAACACTGGAATTTATCAAGGAAGTGATAATGAACTTGTAAGGTATGAAAGGAGGGAGAAGTGAGGCAGCCAACTTGCCAAGATTCACTGGGAGCTCAGAGAGACTCCACAGTGTGGAGAAAGGGTAAGTGAGAGATATCCAGTCATCTACAGTCCCATCACAGACTCCTATAATCCTAGCCACAGGAGAGCTCCTTGGCCCTCTAGTGTCCTTAGACTTGTATAGAGAGCTGCCTGGAGTCTGTCTAACAGCATATTTCCAAAGAGGGAGTTCATGCTGGATCCTACGCACCACCTGGGCCCAAAGAGCTGCAGCATGGCACCATTTAGAGAGGCCAGCCCCCACTATACTGCATTTTACCCTGGGGCCCAATATACCCTGTTTTACCCATTCTGGACCCCCACTGACATACCCCCATATCAACCCAGAGGGCTGCAGCAGTGCAATGCTGGCTGTACCCAGCAGTATGGCCAGGTCCCCAACACTCTGGACCATAGTATCCTACACCTTAGGGAACAGGTAGTAAAGTGCACTGGAGAGGATGCCCTCAAAACAAAGAGAGCTAAAATGTGCTCTCCCCAAAGCCTGAGAGTTGCCAGCAGGGGTTCCTGCCACTGAGAGCAATGCTGCCTCCCAGCAGCAGGGATGCCACACACTAGCATGCACCATCAGCGGGCCTGAAGACCAACCCCATCAGGAGACTTGACATAAGACCCAGCCTGCATACCACTGGCACCTGAATACACCAGGCCCTGGAAATCACCCTGCCCTGTCAACCACAGTCCAACACTATGGGTCTGAGGACAGGCTGCACTACCTGCCACACCACCCAGCCTGCAGTGCCTGAGTGTACCATCCATGGGCCTGGGAATCCATCTGCCCCATCTGTTGCTATGGCATGCTGATTCACGATCAGTAGGCCTGACAACAAGCCGAGCCCATTTACTGCCAGTGCCAGAGCACACTGAGTGGGGGCCTGCTAATTGCCTTGCCCCACCTACCACTGCTAGTGTCCACATACATACTTGGGGACCTGAGGATAGACTCACCCATCCTGATGCCACCACCACTGTGGGTACTCACTTACACAGGCTACCTGGGGGTCTGATGACTGGCCTATCCAGGCTGTCATTGTTATCGCAAACCCTAGTGCATGCCATCTGGAAGCCCAAGTGTTGGCCTGCCACTGCTACTGTATTTGCTAATACCTCACATGGTTCCCAGTGGCTCAGTTACCCAGCTACCTGCCTGGCTCAACACTGATACTACCAGCGCCCAAGGAAGCCACCTGAAAACTCAAGAATTGGCCTGTCTGGACCCACTATCACAGGTACTCATGTATGCCACCTGTGGACCCAAGGACAGGCATGTTTGGCCAGCCATCATCACCACTGGGGTTTACCCATCCCTAGCAAAGCCTCACCACATACTCCACTAACAACTGCAGCCTAAGCCACTGAGGAACTCACAGACACCAATGATGATGATTATAGCCAAATAACTCTTACAGAGAAACTACACTACTGTACTCACCAAAAATCAAAGCTAAAATACTTTAGTCAAGCAATACTATAGATATATTTTCAGGAAAAAGGCTTTTCCTACAAAAACTCATACAAAATAATTGGAAAGAAGCAACTGTTATGCCAGATGTGCACATAAAAACCAAGGGCATTACAAACATAAAAAGGGAAGAAAATGTGAGTCCTCTAAATGACCACAATAGTTCTTCAGCAACAGATTCCAACAAAAGTTTATGAAATACCTGAAAAAATCAGACTCTATGAAATGGCTGAAAAAGAATTCAAATAATGATATTGAAGAAGCTTAGTGAGATACAGGAGAATACAGATAAACAACAAAAGAAAATTTAAAAACAATTTAGGATCTGAAATATAAATTAAACAAGTTAGATAACATAAACAAGAATCAAACAGAAATACTTGAACTAATTCATAAATGAAATAAAAGATGTAATCCAAAGCTTCAATAATAGACCAAATCAAGCAGGGAAAAAAATTTCTGAACTTAAAGACATGCCTTTTGAAATAACCCAGTCAAACAAAAAATGGAAAAAAGAATAAAAAATAATGAAGAAGGCCTAAGTGACATAGGAACATGATCAAGTAACCCAATATTTTATTTTTGTGATTGTGTGAAAAGGAGTACAGATGGAAGATGTCATAGAAAGCCTATTAAAAACAACAACAACAACAAAAAATGCTGAAAACTTTGCAACCCTTATAAGATAATTAGATATTCAGATGCAAAGAGCTCAAGGATCCCCAAACCAATACAACCAAGGAAGGTCTTCTCCAAGGCACATTATCATCAAACTTTCAAAAATCAGAGACAAAGAGAGAAATCTAAAGACAGCAAAAGAAAGACATCAAGTCACATATAAAGGAATCCCCATCAAATCAATGGCAGATTTCTCAGCAGAAACCTTACAGAGGAGGTGAGAATGGGATAATACATTCAAAATGCTGAAAGGGAAGTGTCAACCAAGAATACCATGCCCAGAAAAACTACAATTCAAAAATCATGGAAAAATGGAATCTTTTCAAGACTAGGAAAAATTGAAAGAATTTATCACCTCTAGACTGGCCCCACAAAACAAGGCTCAAGAGAGTCATAAATCTGAAAATAAAAGGGTGATACTTACCATCATGAAAACACATTAAAGTGTAATAGTGGTAAAGTACACACACAAATGAGAAAGAGTAGAATGATACTTACCAAAGAATGGAAAGAATGTAGAAAGTGAGGTATGCAGAGAGGTTGGTTAATGGTTTTTTATATAAAGTTAGATAGAAGAAGCACTTCTAGTGTTTGATAGAACAATAGAATGACCACAGTTAACAGCAACATATATTCTGTTTTAAAATAGAAGAGAAGATTTGAAATTTTTTGAATGTAGAGAAATAATAAATGTTTGAGATTATGGACATCCTAAATACCTGACTTGATCATTACACATTCCATGCATGTACCAAAACATCACATGTACCCCATAAGTGTGTACAAATATTATGTATCTTTTTCAAAAATGCAACTAAAAATAATAATTGAGAGAACCCTAAAGAGCTTTTGGTTATATGAGTTACAAAGTTGTGTGATAGAGCTTATTTTGTACTGGCTCATCAAAACTGCTTTTTAAAATTTCAGGAATTTTGTTAGAAGTTTGTTCAACAATGAGGTCACAAATTACATTCTATAAAATTACAATTAAGTACATTTTATTAATACGAAAAACCCACAAAATATTCCAAAAATAATAAGATGATGTCATATATGCTGGGGTACAAAAAAACAAAACAATATTTTCTATGAGTTCAGAAGAGGGCCCGCTAAACCAGCAGAGACGTGAGGTGACCAAAAAAATTTTTTCAAAGCAGTGTGACCTGAACTATTTCTGAACCAATATGGCCTACGCTAATATAACTTAAAGACAACTACCTTGCTCAAACATAAATACTAGACCTAAATTCACCCAGAGGGGATCAGGACTACTAAATAAGCTGTTGGAAGCCAAATAAAAGCATTTTCTAGCTAGAAGTAGTGCCGAAGTCTTAGTCTACTCATTTCTCCTTGGGTTTCTATAAGTGAAGTACATATTATTTCTTGTTATCTTCTGTATGGTGCTGTCAATAACACCTTTCTAGCAGAGCTGTTGATTTATTAAATGAGATAATATATTAAAATTGTAATGATACATAAAATACCTCAACATTCTGTGACAGAAAACATTAGCTCTGTGTACACATAGACTAAGGCTTTTCTTACCTTAAGGCCCTACACAGAGCATACGCTAATTAATGGCTTATCAAATTATCAATCTGATATGGATCTGAGTTTTAGTGACTGTCAAGATCACCAAAAATCATGCAGTTTGCCTTGTGAAAACAGATTATGACCTGTATGAAAACTTGTATTATAAAATATCCTTTATTATTATTAAAATACCTGTTAATTTAAAAATGCAAAGTTGTTAAAATTTTAAATGACTCATTATTATTATTATTACTTTGAGATTATAATCTTAACATTTTAAAAATATAACACCGAGTAGTTTCACTTTTATGCTGTGTTTATTCCACTTAATGTCATACTAATATGATAAATGAAAATATTTTCAGTGCTGCTTTAAATTGCATTCATTTAGTAACAGTAAATTTAGACATCTTAATGTACTTATTGACCATCTACATTTTTTCATCTTTACTCAACTTTTCTTGCTGTCTTATATGCTTTTATTAGGGACATGTTTTTGTTTGTGTTAGCAGATATTGAATTTTGTCATATATTAGGAAACATTTCCCTCTCTCTCTCTCTCTCTCTCTCTGTGTGTGTGTGTGTGTGTGTGTGTGTGTGTGTGTGTGTGTGACAGTTATTAGGTTGGTTATTAGGTTGGTTTAAGCTAATATTTGGCTTAAAATTTATTTATATTATTTTTGGCTTACCCTTATATTATTTTCATAATTTACTTTTCAAATTTTATTTACAACTTTTTTTCTTTTCCTTAAAAGCCTAGAAAAGCTTCCCTTTAAGCTACATTAATACATATTAACTTTTCTTTAAACTTCTATTAAATGATCTCATTTTAAGTTTATTTGGAATTTAAGTATGAGGTAGGGATTAAATGCTTTTTATTTGAATACTGGTTAACCAACTGTCATGGCACCATTTACTGAATAAATTATCATTTCTTAAGTAAATTCAAATTGTCCTTGGTCTTTATAATTCTTTGGCCATTTCCATAGAATTAAGTTGAGAGATGGGTTAGGTAGATGACTAGGCCCATGTGTTATATTTGAAAGGTTAAATTGGGTCTTTGACATCCAAGTTGAACTAGATCTTTGATTTATATATCAAATAGGAAAGCTGAAAGTATATCACCTGTGTTAGCAGATAATTGTGAAATCTATAACAATTTTATTGGAAGTCTACCCTGATGTATTACCATATCTGAAAGTTTGGAGATAAGATGCTTAGCTCTTTTAACTGGGAAACAAAGGGTATCAACAGGTAGTTATTTGCAGTTCACTGTACATCCTGAAGTCTGAGAAGACTTTGTGTCACATGTGAGTCCTATGAATGAATAAATCTACAAGATTCTCCTTCTTGTAGCTTAGTTCCAGCTGTATGCAGAACATTTGTGCAACCTGCAGTCTTCATCATCCTTTAGGATCACTGGAAAATAAGGGCATTGAGATATTTTAGAGGTAGTGGTCAAATCATTACCATGACTATGTTGAACACTTAAGCCTGGATGTGGATAAGAAAGAGGACTGACATTATAAGTGTGACCAAAACACCAGGAGTTTGATCTAAGTCCTGCTACTTGCCAAACAGAAAGCCAATCACTGTGACAATGAGTACTGGAAGGAAGAAGAAGGCTTTAATTGGGTACTGCAGGAAAGGAAATGGGAGATCAGTCTCAAATCCATCTCCCTGACCGACTAAAGTTAGGAATTTGTATAGCAAGGAAAAAATGTAACCATGAGTGGGAAAACAGGAATTAGGAAGGGGTAAGGAAGAGGAGTTGGTCAACAGGAAGCAGATGGTTGGTTAGGCAATCATGACAATTGAAGAGTTTGATGTCTCAGTGTCCAACAGCAGTGACCCGATGTGTTTCAGCTCCATGATATTATCTGAGAGACCTGATGGTTGGTTCCCTGAGAAAGGAACTCAGGTAAGACAAACGAAACTTTCTCAAGTTTTAAGACTGACAGGATCAATTTCTATGCTTATTCAAAGAAACAACATCAGCTTTATGGGACAATTGGGCCAGTTTCACAAGTCCAGAATGGAGTTGTTTGCTTGCAAGTTTCACTCCAATCTTGCTTGAGGCTAAGTGCTGAATACAGCATAACCTATTCCCATCAACACTTACTACATTGTAGATATTGTCTAAGAGGAAAAGAAAGACCAGCTGTAAGGAATACAGTTTTGAGGTTAGGTTAGATTCAGGAGAAACCCTAAACCCAGCATTTACTAGATTTATAAACTCAGGCAAGTTATTTTTCTTCTATAAGTCTCTTTGCAAGTAAAATGGAGCTCATGATCACAATTCTATAGAATTTCTATATATGATAATAAATACACTATAGCAGAAGTCCCTAGAATGTTAGGTGTTTTACAGTAGGTAGCTTAGAAAACAGTAGCCCATGTAAATTTTTTTAAAAAAAGCCAAACTAATTTCTCATTTGATTCTTTCATAATGTGGTTGAATACTACATTATTTATAATAACATTTTAGATATCTTAATGGAGACAGAAACTGCTGAGTCATCAATTCATTCCAATGCTCTGGCCTACAGCAGGCAATTTATTTTAGTTCTCAAACATTTTGTGGTTAATTACTAGACTAAATTGCCTGAATTTAAATTATTAGTCTGGGTTACTGAAGTAAAGTCTGACAAAAGCAGTACTTATGCAGACAGGTTGTTTGAGGATTAAGTGAAATAACACATGCAAAGGATTTAGCATGGCATTGTGCACAAAATAAATGCTCTACAAATATTAGCTGATGTCATTACTATTTTTGCTATTCTATGCTTCCGCATCTTTCCCCTGAAAGTCATAAAATATCTAGACGTCTTTGGTTGCAATTAATTGGTATTATAATCATATAATGAAAGAATATTAGAGATAGAAGAGATCTTCAAATTTATATTCTAGTTTATAGATGAAAAAGTGAGTTCCAGACAATGTCACTATATTTCAACAATATCACTCAGCTAGTCATGGTCCACACTGTGATGTTATCCAGAACTGCTGAGATTCAGAGGCCATTCAAGAATGCATTCAACTGTAATATCTAAACACACGTTTAAAGATAATTTGCTTTTCATTCCTACATTCTTACAATCTTAGATTTAGATTTAGGTTTTAGGTCTCAAAGGAAGAATATAAGTTGATGGCAATTCCACAAAGGAGTAAGAGCCATGTTTGGAGTCCATTAGATCACTGATACATATCTCAGTACTTCCTTATCTACAAATAATGACACATGAAAACCTGCAGTCCTATGAAGAATGCCGCAAGGGACTGTAAGCTTGAGACAATTAAGGTTACCCCACCAGATTAAATAG
Organism: Theropithecus gelada; assembly: GCF_003255815.1. NCBI lineage: Eukaryota > Metazoa > Chordata > Mammalia > Primates > Cercopithecidae > Theropithecus > Theropithecus gelada. The sequence continues at coordinate 73,984,232 of NC_037682.1, read as the reverse complement.
CTCTAGCAGCTAAGTTCTGACAGAAGGCCAAAGGAATGGAGAAAAATAAGTGGAATGATGATCCATGATTATCAGCCTAATTTTTGTGACCAGCTACAGAGGCAGGGACAATCACAGTGGGTTATTAACTTAAGCCATTGTCTCTACTCAAACTCTATCCTCACGCACAACCTTCTCTCTGACTCATTTCTTACTTTCTCTCTCTCTCTCTCTTTTACTTTTTCTTTCTTTTCTTTTCTTTTCCTTCCCTCTCCCTCTCCCTCTCCCTCTCCCTTCCTTCCTTTCTCCCTTTCTTTCTTTCCTTCCTTCCTTCCTTCTTTCTTTCCTTTTTTCTTTTCTTTCTTTCTCTTACTCTTTCACCCAGACTGGAGTGCAGTGATACAATCATAGCTCACTGCAGCCTGAATTTCCTGGTTTAAAGCAGTACTCCTGCCTTGGCCTCTCAAGGTGCTGGGATTACAGGTGTCCGCCAGCATGCTTGGCCTAGCTTTCTTATATGTAGAGCACAGATGGTGGCTAGTTTCATAATTGAGATTTCAACGATAATATCACTGAATGAACACTCTGCAGTGATACAGTGACTAACATGACTGTTTTCTCTTTGTGGTAACATCGGTTGTATGTATGTTTCTCACTTAAAGAAAGACATTGGTAGTGGTGGGTGGCAAAATTGATACCAGATCTATTCTTTGCCATTCGGAAGACTGCTTTTACTTGTTTTAGGCTCAGGAGAGGCAAGAGCAGAGATTTTAGCTATTGATTTCCCTCACCCTCTCCCTGACAGGTCATAGGAGAGTAGTGCCTTGAGAGGGACAGTGGCTGTGTTCCTCTACCAATGACCACAGCTTCTATCAGATGATTAATCTCCCCTGGCCACAACTTCCACAAAGTCTTCTCCCTTCCACTGTCCTTTTGGTCATTCAGCTGAGTGACAAAGACTCCCTAAAATAGTTCATGCATGAGTGCTTAGCTATCTCTTGTCGATTTCCTTATCTCCCTGCACAAATTTGCAAAGAGCTCTCTTCTTTCTTTCTTTCTTTCCTTCCTTCCTTCCTTCCTTCCTTCCTTCCTTCCTTCCTTCCTTCCTTCCTTCCTTCCTTCCTCTCTCTCTCTTTCTTTCTTTCGGGTGTACCATCTGTTTCCATCCAGAATCCTATTAAACAGGAGTTGATTTCTAGAGAAGTGCTTGGAAATGCCCATCAGAACTGGCAGTAGAGGAGGCAAGCATAGTGTAGCAGCACAAAAGTCCTGGGATGGGATTTGGGTTCGCAGTATGTATCCCTTCTTAACCATTTATACCGCATTTCAAGTGAAAAGAGTTCTACACGTACACCTATCCTCTGGCCTGACTGCCATAAATTAGCCACTTCGCTTTACTTGCTGAAATCTAATATATGCCAACATTTCAATTTCTTCCAGCATTTTTATAAGCTGTAAATTTGTGTGGGAGTCTTCCAGTAATTCAGTGAAGATACCGAGCATAGTTGCATAAATATTTTAAATTCTTCACAGTGGAAAGATACAAAGGGAAGTGATGTTTCAGAAAGATTCAGAACCCTCTTACGTAACACATTTTTTTTCCCCAAAGTACTCAGCAATAAACCTATTTATGATAAAATGACGAAATAACTAATTTTTGAACGTTTAAAGGTGACATTTAGAAGCTTTTAACTTTAACTTACCAACTAAGAGCATCTACACTTCAATTGCTCGTAGAAATGTCATTTCACATGAGAAATAAAAAACTTTTAAAATAATGTTCTTTCCTGATCAGGTTACTTTTTCTGTCAATTTCTCTCGAAAATATGCTTTTTTTTCCCAGAGAGATCTTTAGTGAATATCATTAAATAGGAATGAAACTAATACTTCATAATTTTGACTTTTTTTTGAAAGCGAATCTTTATTATTTTCTAGGCCAAAGACAACTAATAAAAATTGTATTTTTTCTCCATAATAAAATACAGTGATATTGTAGGCAAATATAATAGCACTAAGATGAATCTACTGTTGTGTCTTTAAGATTAAAAAAAAGTCTATGTGGATATGTATTTATACAATCCATTTGAGCCCGAAATGAACTTTAAGAGCTCTGTCCTTGCACCCTGTAAAAAAGATAAGAGGGTAGAAAGACACATAAAGACTTATTCTTAAAACCTGAGAACTGCGGGACTATCTTGTTGATTAATATAATAAACATCATTTTTTACAGAATAAAGAATAGCATGGCTCTAAGGGATGGCCCTTCATTTCTACCATAGCAGTCATTAGTATATCTTAACTTTACATGTGTTCAGGATATTCATGGTCCTTTTTGTCCCCTTTCAAGACGCTGGGCCTTTAAATTACTGCTCAAGAGCTAGGAAGCAAGATGGGGCTATTAGATTTAGCATCATATATTTTTCCAAGCGGTATACACAGCACTTTTTAAATATGTATGCAGCCCGTTTTAGACTGTAATCTCTTTTCAGTTATTTATACCACTGACGGGCTTTAGATCCTTATTTCTGACACTATAATTTAATGCCATGACACAAGCCCCAGATTTACAGTTTCCACTGCTGGTCTGAGAGTTCCATTCCACTTCCCTCTGATACAGTGAATTCAGTGGATTTGTGGAAGGGAATTTCATCAGCAGGTTTTTTTTTCTTTGTTTCTTTACAATACATTTTTGAAACTCAATATTAACTTGTCTCCCAAGAAGTGCTCTGGCACCAGGTTTTGAAGCATATTTTGTAGCTCCTGATTTTCTACAATCGACATTCCATTGTATTTATCTACCAAAATTCACATATCATTCATTGAAAGTTTAATATGAATATGTACACATTATTTAACCCTGTAGGCATTACCTCTCATCTGTAAAATGGGCATAAAATACCCATTTCATGATGTTGTTAAAAAATTGGTTTTCGCATGTGGAACACGGAGAACAATGTGTAGCACATACCAAGAAGCAGTATAACATAATGTTTAAGAGTGTTAAAGTTGGAGGCTATGCACTATATAATTTTAGAGATGCTATTACCATAGATTATGACAAGAATGACGTCTTGTGGAATAATTCAATGTGGTAGCCCTGCCTTTGACCTGCAGACTCTTAGAATTTATCTCAAAGGAAAAGGAGCCAACAGAGCAGATATATGTAGAAAATTGCGTGCCACAGTATCATTTGAATAAATAAGCAGGAATAATTTAAATGTCACCAAAACAGATCTGTGTAGTGAATTATGTTGCATATAAATAATAAAATACATGCTCTGCAATTTTTAAAAAAGAATGCAAAATGCAAAATGGTCTGTATTGACATTCTATATATTCTATATTGAAAAAAACAAATTCCAGAAGTGTATATGTACCAAGATTCAATGTTTTCAATATATATTAAGTACATAGGGAAATGTTGAATATTGATACTAAACTATTAACCAGTGATTATATCTGCAGAGCGGAATTACAGTAAATTTTCATTTGCCAAGCATCAGATTTTTGTAATTTTGTAAACAAAAAAGTTACGTATCAAAATTCTTAATAAATACCTATTTAATAATATAATATTTCTAGTTAACAACCTTTAATTAATATCCATTGCCTATAGGATAAAGCTCAGAACCTTCATAAACTGTACCCCTGCCTAACTGCCCAATATCTTCTCCTATTATCCACCTTGCCACATATTCCCAAGTTATAGAGAATAATCATAGTTCCCATTAATATATTGTCAGATAACTTGAGGATTTTGCTCATTCTTGTTTTCCCTACTTATCATGCATACCTCTGTGAGAGACTCTATTGCAATTGCCTTTTTGTATATCCATCTCTCATTATATATTTCGATATACTTGATAAAAGTATCCACTTGACCCACTTGATAAAAGAGAACTAACAGAGTGACTAACACATGATAGTTCCTTAATAAATGCTTATAAAACTAAAATGAACTACACTAATATTTTGAGAGTTTCGCAGGCCAGTGTGAGCTCACACACACAAAGATATTCTAAGCAACATTATAATATAAGTTGAATCTTGACCAGTAGCAAATTTGAGAATATTAGTTGCGGCTGGGCGTGGTGGCTCACATCTGTAATCACAGCACTTTGGGAGGCTGAGGCGGGCGGATCACGAGGTCAGGAGTTCCAGACCCTCTTGGCCAACATGGTGAAACCCCGTCTCTACTAAAAATACAAAAATTAGCTGGGCATTGTGGCATGTGCCTGTAGATCCTGCTACCCAGGAGGCTGAGGGAGAATAGCTTGAGCCCAGGAGGCAGAGCTTGCAGTGAGCCGAGATCATGCCACTGTACTCCAGTCTGGCGAAGAGCGAGACTCCATTAAACTAAACAAAAAAAGAAAAAAATTAGTTGCAAGCCATGTTCCAACAGGCAACATAGGATGATTGTTAAATATATGACATTATAATAGTTCATTGCTTTGTGTAATTAAAATTCCAACAGTATGTTAAATATATACAGAGATTTAAAGAAAGAGCACGACTTGTTGCATTAAAACAGGAGCAAGTAGATAAGGTTATTGAATAGAGTTATAGGCCTCTTATAGAAACACCTGGGAATAAAGAAAGCACCAAGAAATATAAGATTGGACAAAAATAAGTAGAGAACTAATTACACAGAAATAATGTAGCTTTAAAAGAAGAAAATGTAAGATAAGAGATTGAGTCTGAGATTGGTGAAGTGAGACAATACAGAGGATGTCTAAAAGGCTCTTCTTAAGAATCTTTTAATTAAAGTACCAACAGAAGCTTTTTATGATACTGCTTCATTTCTTTAAATGAATCTATTTAAATGGATGCTATATTATTTGGGGCTATTTTAATTACTTATAAAATAAATCAATTCTTACTTCATTTGGTAATGTATCTATCTTCTTTATTCAAAAGAATAGCCAAATAGAAGCTGAGATTTCCTAATTTCAGATCTAAATTTTATTGGGAACAGCCAGTCTGACAAGCATAGACCAGACGTCCAGTTGTCATTTATTCAGCAGGAGCAGCAAGACTCAATCATGTTTTTATAATATTATTTCCTGAAACTTGTGGCTATAACCATGAAGTTTGAGGTACTTACTGTTCTCCAAAACATGGACAGAAGACATTCCAATTGATGTTCACTGCTAATTAGTATTCATTAGAGCATAAAATACCCTAGATTGTTTCTCTTGGATTGCTTATCTGTACTTGTGTGTTCATTCATTCATTCATTCATTCACTTATCCATCCAACTATCTACCTCTCCATCCATTTATTCATTTTCTTTTTTTTTTCCTATTTATTTATTTATTTATTTATTTTTTTATTTTTTTTTAAAATTTATTTATTATTATTATACTGTAAGTTGTAGGGTACATGTGCATAACGTGCAGGTTTGTTACATAGGTATACTTGTGCCTTGTTGGTGTGCTGCACCTATCAACTCGTCATTTACATCAGGTATAACTCCCAATGCAATCCCTCCCCCCTCCCCCCTCCCCATGATAGGCCCCGGTGTGTGATGTTCCCCTTCCTGAGTCCAAGTGATCTCATTGTTCAGTTCCCACCTATGAGTGAGAACATGCGGTGTTTGGTTTTCTGTTCTTGTGATAGTTTGCTAAGAATGATGGATTACAGCTGCATCCATGTCCCTACAAAGGACACAAACTCATCCTTTTTTATGGCTGCATAGTATTCCATGGTGTATATGTGCCACATTTTCTTAATCCAATCTGTCACTGATGGACATTTGGGTTGATTCCAAGTCTTTGCTATTGCGAATAGTGCTGCAATAAAAATACGTGTGCATGTGTCTTTATAGCAGCATAATTTATAATCCTTTGGGTATATACCCAGTAATGGGATGGCTGGGTCATATGGTACATCTAGTTCTAGATCCTTGAGGAATCGCCATACTGTTTTCCATAATGGTTGAACTAGTTTACAATCCCACCAACAGTGTAAAAGTGTTCCTATTTCTCCACATCCTCTCCAGCACCTGTTGTTTCCTGACTTTTTAATGATTGCCATTCTAACTGGTGTGAGATGGTATCTCATTGTGGTTTTGATTTGCATTTCTCTGATGGCCAGTGATGATGAGCATTTTTTCATGTCTCTGTTGGCTGTATGAATGTCTTCTTTTGAGAAATGTCTATTCATATCCTTTGCCCACTTTTTGATGGGGTTGTTTGTTTTTTTCTTATAAATTTGTTTGAGTTCTTTGTAGGTTCTGGATGTTAGCCCTTTGTCAGATGAGTAGATTGCAAAAATGTTCTCCCATTCTGTAGGTTGCCTGTTCACTCTGATGGTAGTTTCTTTTGCTGTGCAGAAGCTCTTTAGTTTTATGAGATCCCATTTGTCAATTTTGGCTTTTGCTGCCGTTGCTTTTGGTGTTTTAGACATGAAGTCTTTGCACATGCCTATGTCCTGAATGGTACTACCTAGGTTTTCCTCTAGGGTTTTTATGGTATTAGGTCTAACATTTAAGTCTCTAATCCATCTTGAATTAATTTTCGTATAAGGAGTAAGGAAAGGATCCAGTTTCAGCTTTCTACTTATGGCTAGCCAATTTTCCCAGCACCATTTATTAAATAGGGAATCCTTTCCCCATTTCTTGTTTCTCTCAGGTTTGTCAAAGATCAGATGGCTGTAGATGTGTGGTATTATTTCTGAGGACTCTGTTCTGTTCCATTGGTCTATATCTCTGTTTTGGTACCAGTACCATGCTGTTTTGGTTACTGTAGCCTTGTAGTATAGTTTGAAGTCAGGTAGCGTGATGCCTCCAGCTTTGTTCTTTTGACTTAGGATTGTCTTGGATATGCGGGCTCTTTTTTGGTTCCATATGAACTTTAAAGCAGTTTTTTCCAATTCTGTGAAGAAACTCATTGGTAGCTTGATGGGGATGGCATTGAATCTATAAATTACCTTGGGCAGTATGGCCATTTTCACAATATTGATTCTTCCTATCCATGAGCATGGTATGTTCTTCCATTTGTTTGTGTCCTCTTTTATTTCACTGAGCAGTGGTTTGTAGTTCTCCTTGAAGAGTTCCTTTACATCCCTTGTAAGTTGGATTCCTAGGCAAAAACTGGAAAAATTCCCTTTGAAAACTGGCACAAGACAGGGATGCCCTCTCTCACCACTCCTATTCAACATAGTGTTGGAAGTTCTGGCTAGGGCAATCAGGCAAGAGAAAGAAATCAAGGGTATTCAGTTAGGAAAAGAAGAAGTCAAATTGTCCCTGTTTGCAGATGACATGATTGTATATTTAGAAAACCCCATTGTCTCAGCCCAAAATCTCCTTAAGCTGATAAGCAACTTCAGCAAAGTCTCAGGATACAAAATTAATGAGCAAAAATCACAAGCATTCTTATACACCAGTAACAGACAAACAGAGAGCCAAATCAGGAATGAACTTCCATTCACAATTGCTTCAAAGAGAATCAAATACCATTTATTCATTTTCAAACTAAGTTTTAGGGCTAGCACTGTGATAAATGCTATTCACAGTCATTAATCTATAGTTACAGTTATTATTTAACAGTGTATAGAATGGCAGAGGGTGGAAACATTTTGATATAAGTTAGAAAGTGCTATAATTATTTCTTGGTATATGTGTTAGAACTGAGACAGCACAAAGAACAGCTTATTAACTTTGTACAATCAAGTGTATACAGTAGTAAAATCTGAGTTGAGTCTTAGAGAATATACATGGATTTTTTAAAGGAAGAAAAACAATAGCATGCAAAGCCTTAAAAGGAAGGAAGGGCTTTATGAGTTTTGAAAATAAGGAAAAGAAATGGATGATGAGTTTGGAAGTATAGTGGGAAACAGATATAGAGAGGTGGATTGATTTCTGGTTATGCAGACCTTACTGTAGCATGTTAAGGAGTTATATTTTATCAATGATTCAATACCTTATTAAGAGGAAGGACTTCATTAGATGAGTGTTTTAGAAAAATTAATTTGCTAGTCATGAGGGTGAACTACAGAGGGATAGGATGAAAGCAGGACAACCAAATAGGTGGCTTATATAAAAGCTTAGGAAACAGATAGAAAAGCCCAGACTAAGGAAAATGTAGTACTGCACTTAATTTCTCTTAGTCATTAGGCTTTTCGACATAAACCAAAGTAAAACAAAATCATTGCAAAGACTAGAGCTCTGTTCTTATAAAGTGTTTCCCTTCAGTTGTGGCCTAATTAATTGTTCCTGAAGTTTAAATAAATAGTCATGGGTATTTTTATAAAGGATGTGGAACAACCAATTAAAATTTTCATCGTGGCCTTTCAAAATTAATTATCCCTTAAATGCCACAGTCTAACCTATATCACAGATACTTAAGCATAAGAGGAAAAATGTTTGGATTTGAGTGAATCATAGTATTTAGTCTATCATATCTCATAGGGAAAATAATAGGTAATTTGAGACATACTACAGATCAGTGCTATTCAATAAAACTGTTGGTGATGATGGAGGTGTTCTATGTCGTTACTGTCCAATATGGCAGTTCTAGCCATATGTGGCTATTGAGCACTTAAAATGTGCCTAGTACAATGGGGTACATGAGTTCTTGACATTTTAAAATTGTATTTAATACATATAAATTTAAAGTGAAATTTAAATAATCATATGTAGCCTAGTGGCTATGCTGTTGGGCAGCACAACACTATAGACAGTGAAAAATATGCAGACTCAGTTGGACAGTACTGCAATGTGTGGCTATAAAGAAGGCAGTGCAGGGCAGAAGATATAAAGTAGGGCAGGGGCTCAGGATGGAATTTTATTTCAGCACAGATAATTAATGAACTGTAGATAAGAATTTGCACATAAACTTAGGTTCTCTCACTTGTACTGTGAAGTGATTGGCTGAATAATCATGACTATCCATTTAAGCTTCATGTTTCTATAGAAATAACTGATTGTCATAGTTCAACTGAATAAGATCTCATTGGAGAAAATGGCTTATTTTCCACAGTTTTCTTCATTCTTATAAAACTGGACTAGGTGTGAATTTGAGATACAAAAGTCAAGGATACATATTTTGAATAAGTTGAAAATGCAAAAGCAAATGTTACATTTGCTGAAAGCTGTTTGTTTTCAATCTAGTAATTTATATACACCTTACTTTATAATTTTCATTTATTGTCTTTCTTTTACTACATGTTACTTTCTATGATAGGCAGCCTCAATATGACTTTCAATTATCATCACTTCCTGCAGTTCATACCCTCGTTTTGTCTTCTTCCACATAGTATTGGTCTGTGAAAGTATGGCAAAAGTGATGTTAAGTCACTTAAGAGATTAGGGTATAAAAGACTGAGGCTTCCATGCTTCCACCTTGGTCTCTCTCTCAGAGAACAGCCGTGTGAATGATTCTTCTTGAAAGTAAATCTTTCAGCCCCAGTCCAGTATTCAAATGATCCAGTTACACTGAAACTTATGAGAGACCTTGAGCCATCCAGCTAAAATGCCTCCAAATCCTGACCCTCAAAACCTGTAAAATAGTAAATGTGGTTTTAAACTCTTAAGTAATTTGTTACATAGTAATAAACAGCTAATACACTTTGCTGACTATTCTCATTCTTTACTAATCTTTCATAAACCCTAGTCATTAAAATATCTATAGTCCCTAAAATATTTATCAATCCTTCAAGGCTCTATAAGTTCACAGTTTTTTGTGTGTAGATATTTCTTCCTCTGTCAAATATCTAACACAATGTTTTCTCTTTCAAATTCGGTTGGTGTCCTTTCTAGAGAATTCTATGGCCTCACCAATTTGAATTAAGCACCATCACCATTCTTGGTTTAATAGAACCAGATGCCCAGTCTAACTTAGCACTAGTCACACCGTTATGTTCACAAGATTGTGAGCTACTAAGATTGGGACCTTAGTCTTATTAATTTTACATAATGTCAGATATATTCCCTAACACAAAGAACTTGCTTATATTTTTAAAATTAAATACTAACAGAATGAAAGGTTAAACACCATTAAATAAATATATTAGTTCAGATTATATATTGATGTGTGGTCATTCGTTTCCTACAAAAGAGAAATTTCATGTTTTTCAATCTAAATGTATAATGCTCCCTCCAGCTATTTTTTCAAAATCATAAAGATACATGAACAATATAAATTCAAACTGCAAGACAGCTGTGTCACATTTCCTGGACTATGTTGTATTCTCCATTTTGTAGCTCCACCTCCAGGATAACTGGTGAATCCTTAGGGTCATGGAAAGAAGCCTAGTAAGTGGATCTCTTTGTGCATAGGATTGCCTTTGTCTCATCATGCAGCACCCTCTTCTCTGGGACACAATATGTGACTCATAGTTCTGAATTAGAGGAGAAAGATGGTTTTAGCATTATAGTTGCACAGATCAAGCATTACTTCAGAGCTAACCTGTTTTTAACCAGGGAGCTTGAAGTACCTAAGGAGGAAGACATTATATATTAAACTCGGAATAAAACGCCTAAATTCCTGGACATTACTAAAGTGTGTTGGTGACAAAAACTCCTGGAAAACTAGCTCGCCAATTCAGAAAATGTTACTGGCCTCATAAAGTAATGGTACAGATCTACAGACAGTTTAAATTGCCAAGGTCAGCGAAGATTACACTTGAGAGTCTGGGGATAACTGGGCATGGTGGCTCACACCTGTAATACCAGCACTTTGGGAGGCCAAGTCGGGCAAATCACCTGAGGTCAGGAGTTCAAGACAAGCCTGGCCAACATGGTGAAGCCCCGTCTCTACTAAAAATACAAAAATTAGCTGGGCATGGTGGCGGGCACCTGTAATCCCAGCAAGGGTTAAACTCCATCTCAAAAAATAAAGAGAGAGAGTGTGGAGAGTTTGGGGAGATTATGTAATGATGGTTACTCCAGTGATGTAAAAAGTTCATTTTATTAAAGTATTGATTACTTAAATGGCTTTATATCCTACGCAATAAAGGGTTAGATCACTTATTTGGGTGGGCATATTACACATTAAATGCAATAAGTGGAGCACTGCATTAGAGTGGAGCTGTTGCAATTTTTTGGATATTTTCTCAAATTGGTTTAACCTCTAAATTATAAATATAAAGTATTAGGAAACTGTCAGCAGAGATTAACTCCTTTTCCCTCACCAGGTTAATTTGAAACCTACCTGCTCTGCAGTGTCTTCAACAGACAGTGTGTTTTATTGAAATATACTCAAATTACAAAATGCATACTCATAAAATACTCAGTGAAGTGAAAAAAATTTAATATTTTAATAAAAATTTTGATATATAAAAAAATAAAACTTTAAAAAGCAGTTTTGCTATGACTTTATCTTCAACCACAGAGTTGGAGAAGTTCAAGATATCTCCATAATCAGTTCAGAAAATCCTTATGGGGTATCTTATTCACTGTGATAAAAAATGTACCTGGCTATTGTTGACATCTGTTATTATTTTAGCAAGTATTGGGAAACTGTCTCTTTCATTTCTAATGCCTGTGGTAGTATCTTTTTCAATATTCAGCACCAAAGGTTTTCAAACCCATATACACTACAACAAAATATAATTTTCTTGTTTCCCTCACTCTTACAGACTTCATAAATATACATATTTCTACTTAAAATTCAAGTTCATGAAGACTATAGGCTGAAGGGGGAAAAAAATAAACATCAACTGTACTGCAGTGCTTCTCAAAGTGCTCTAGTCCAGAAACACAGCAGAGAAGTGTAAAGACATGTCCTGAAGCAAACATTTATAAGATATTGCCTGTTCTTTATTTTGTTTTTGTATAAATAATAATTTCCTTAAATCACGTATCATTGGATAAAATCAGGCCTTCAAGAACACAAATCATGTTTATCATATAATTTTGACATTTCTGCACTCTCACCAATAAAGCTCATTTGAAAAAATCTCTTTCCCTTTGAATAGCAAAAAGTGCTTTTATTCTAAGTCTATCTCTTTTGTTCTCTATTCTGCAAAGATCAGTTACTTTTGGTAAAACATCTTGGGCTATTTTGCAAGATCATGTATTATATACTTGGACCTGAGCCTTAATATATCAAAACCTACCTGTGTACAGGCTTAAGCTTCCATCTTGAAACCAGAAATACTCAGAAAAAGTGTTTTTGGGAAATTCTGGATGAAGTATTTAATCATGGCCATTTCTAATACATGAAATAAAATTGTACCACATAAATTAATAAAAAAGGGAAAACAAAGTTCTACATGATAAAAATAAGCCCACACTTGACAGAACCTTTACTTATTTATTAGCATTGACCATAATAGATGGGGATGCTCAGTGAATGTTCAAATAACACGCAATGGGACTACATATTTCAGATTCAATTTTTTCCCACCAATAAGGAAAATAATAAAAGTGAAAATATCTATAGAGCATCCTCTAAATAGTATCACAAGGCCACTAGCTTTCAGTGAAAGTTGTTGCACTGCCAGTTATTTGAAAAGTCTCTGCTTGACTGACTTCCTTCACAGAATATAAGTACATATTTCTTGTTTGTAGAAGCTGGTTGGCATTCCATCATTCCCTGGCATATCTCATTGTTGTTATAATAATGTAATAATTTAACACAGCACAGTATATTAGGGAGATATAGTGGCTATTGACTGCTTAAAGTTTTACAGAGGGTACTTTTCTTCTGTTTTGAAGAAGGTTTGTAGCGGTATTAAGAAAAATTATCCAAGCTTCAGTAGAAAAATGAAAATGCATTTTAAAATAAGATTTCAGAGGCTCCTGTCATTTTCTTCTTACCATTACTTGTAAGAGGCACTTGGCATATAGTGGAAGAAGCATTGGTTTTAGTGTCAGAAGATATGAAATTGAAATAAATCTGTGTGATCTGGGGCATAATTGTTGGCTAATTGCTGCCTTTTTCTAACCCACATTTCCTACAGATAAGAATAAATATACACTGGTAAACAAGAAAGATATGCTTCTCTCATAAGGGAGAGTATATTCCTAGCAGGCAAGAGAGAAAGAGAAACAGTAGTTTACAATATTATATTTCTTAGGAACAGGAGGAAAGAATGAAATAGGGACATTTAGCAGGGTGACATAATCACTCAGTCAGGACAGCCATTCTTGAAGAAGCAACGCATAAGCTGAATCTTAAAACATAAACAGGTGCTAAGCAAATAAGGACAATAATAGGGAAAATTAGAATAAAATAAATCCTCACACCCTTAAAAAAAAAACACCTATTTATCAATAGCCATGGTATCAAGTAGCCATCAGAAATATGATGTAAACTCTTTCAATCAATCAATGAGGACAACTCAGCTCAGTGAATACTTTCTCATAAGCTAACAAATCAATGTCAGTTCCTCACAATTAAAAGTCAGAAATCAGTAATAAATACATTTCAATTAAAACTCTTTTGGCTGCCAACTAATCAGAACTAGCTCCACCCAACTATTAAATATTTATAGATAATATCAACCAATATTGGTCCCCGAAAATCCACCAATCCCTGAATTTTACACATTCCTACAACCCTACATGATATCAGCACTCTGCTCTCCTCAGGAAATCTGTACCTAAGCAGCATATCAATCCCTTACTAGAAGAAGCAAACATTCAGCTTTTTAATTTCCTCAGATGTTGAATATTAGCCTCATCATCCTTTGTCAGGGGTAAATGTAGTATACTTGAGCAACTGAATAAAAGTCTAGCAGAGCTAGATCGAGGTAAATGTATGGAAAATTGGCTGAAAGGTTAGAAAGTAACAAGATCGTGGAAGACTTCAGAAGTTACTCAAAAGATTTTGGACTTTATCTTAGATCAATGGGAACTCATTGAAAAATTTAAAACTGAATGGTATGCTCATGGTTCCTTCTTATAATAACTCTGGTTGTATTGTGGAAAATGGTATAAAGAGAGTAAATATAGAAAGACCAAATAAGAAGATGCGGTAGTAGTTGGGATGAGAGCCAATTATAGCTTGTACTGGTATCTAGAAAAGGAACGGAAAGAAGAGGAGGAATTAAAGAAGCATGTAGAACAGAGTAACTTAATACTTACTGGATGTTTTAGACTGATGGAAAAAATAGCAGGTCAGCCTGCTGGCCTGTGCACCTGGATGATTGATGTCACCAATCTCTGAGGTTGGAAATACTTGTAGAAAAAGTACTTTTGTGAGAAAAATGATAATATAAGTTTGGTACAAATTAAGTTTTAAAAATATGAGGAAAAACTAAGTGGAGTCATTTGGTAAGAAGTTGGAGCTTAAAGGAGAAGGCTGGATTGGAGATGAAAATTTATGTATAATTGAAATATTTAAATGTTGTTATTTCCAGCTCCAAAATTCCATAATAGTTGATTTTCTTCTGGATAAATGGTATCTGGTGATATGCCTTAATAATTCCTAACATGTCCTTCCATCAAGTATGTAGCCATCCTCTTTCTCTTTCTTCTTTTTTAATTACATCAGTCTCCTGTGGAGGCTGTAGCCGAAATCCTCGTAGACACTATATCTGATTGAGCCTGTGGCTGAGCCTCAAAAGATTGACAGACGTGCTGGAGTGCTGGTTCTCTAAGTGCTCTGGTAGTTGGAGGTTTCAAGTCATTCAAATTAGGTTCCCAGAGTCTTGTTGATTGATCTCATAGTAGTGAACACATATAGTTTTCTACATGCTCCAATATGGTCAGACATTTGGGAAGCACTGAAAAGGCTATTTAATTGAAAGTTCTTCATTCTTTAATATGCTTTCCTTGTCTGGGTCCTAAGTTGGAAAGGGCCTGAATTCCTGGATTAAGTAAAAAAGGAAAACACTTTGTTTAATGTAGACAAACCAAAGAAAGGGAAGGGAATTCTGACAAGAGACAGAAAGGCAGAAAGGTCACAGAACTGTATAATATTGATTGGGTGCATCTCTATGAACCTCTTAAACTTGCATAAGATGTAAGAAAGCATATGCTGCGAGATGTGAAAGAATTATGTTAACATTGAACAATAGGCTTAATTTTGAGCAGGGCAATTGTGAAGGAACACGATTAACACTTGGTGAAAAGAGTTCTGAAGAAGAGCTATAGGGAATTTAAATATGAGAGATTTGAAGAAATCACAGAGCTTTAGGCTTTCACAGATTGCGGAATCAGAAATTCAATATTAGTTGACTTAGACCTAAGTTGTACTTCTCTTCCTGCTTTGTTTTCTTTTGTTTGTTTGCTTGTTTAACTTGGTATTTAGAGCTGAGCCCAAGGAAAAAGGCTTAACTTTATTATAGCAGTTAATCTATTCCCCAAATGATTTAGTCTTTTTTGTATAATAACAAGATCTTGATACCAATATTGTTTCCAGTCACAAGGAGCTCTCTAAGTGTAAAAGGCTTGTCTTTGTAAATCACAAGATTTTCTTATGAAAGCAAAACCTTTGGGAGGGATTTAGAAGTCTCCCTGTCCAGCTCATCTCAAGCTCATTTGGTATAATAGCTCAAAATTCTCTTCAGAGCTCTTGTCTAGGATATCTTTTCTCTTGGGTGTATCGCCTAAGGGTGTGAAAAGCCTGAAGTGTTATTATCTTAGAAAAATCCCCAAATAGAGCCCTCAAAAAACTTTGCAAGTGGAATAAAAGTCTTTCCTCTGAACTGTAAATAATAAGGAAACAGGTAAACCTACTTTTCTTTGAAAACTACAAAATAAGTAAAAGAGGTTTACCTTACTGAAATATGGAGAATTCTGAATTCCAAAAGGAGAATTATAGAACACAAAATGTATTAAATAAGAACTTTTTAAAAAATAACAATTTATATTTAATATTAAATACTATTTTAATAAGATATTATTCTATGACAATTTTTAGGATTTCAGTGACAGATTATGGTTTTAAAACTAAATCAATATGTTGACATGTATAAATACTTATTTTTAAATGTGCACTTTTAAGTGAGACTTCTCCTTTCTATAAAGGAATACAAATAATATAAACTCTTTCATACATATGACCTAAGAAAATTTTTCTTCTCTCTTTTCTTTTTTGATGTGAGTTATTACCTATTTCAAAATTATGTCAGTCTAAGACCTTGAAGAAACCATCCACACCTCTGTTGAAACTTTGTACTATGAAATCCTTTCTGAAGTACTCCCTCTTCTTCCTTTATTGACTTTTTTCCTCTTTAATTTAATACTATCCCCAGTTACCTACCATTTGATCAACAGTATCTTGTGGCAACTAAGTCACTGTGCTGTTTTTTCTCAACTCAGACTGTCTGGAGCCTTGTTCCATCAAGCAGTAACTGTGCACTTAACACGTTAATAGTCTTAACACAAAAAGATAGAGAGAAATAGAGATCTTTTGAGGTGGGAATCATTAAAGACAGACACACAAATGCATTCGGTGCCAGATTTGATTACCTCAAACAAGTGAAATTAAAGTAAACATTTTATCATCTCCAATTACACAGTTTCTCTCCTGGGGATAATTAAGACAAATGAGTAGAAAGCACCAATGGCAATCTTTACTTAGTTCTAGAGACAAATGAACAATGCACAATCAAAATAACATTAGACCAGATGTAGTTATCGTTCAGTTATTATATCTAATTATTACACAAACTGGAATCATCCTTTTATTCTCTCCACTATCCCTTGCAAAATTACAGACATCACTTAAGTCCCACTTTCTACATGAAGTCCTCTTTGAGTACAATGCAGTTTATGGGGGGACACCCTGGGTTAGAAACAATCAGGTTTGAGATTCAGATAACCTGAAGTCTGCAACTTGTTAACTAGGTACTGTTGAAACACCCAGTTAACTTCTCTGAGCTTAAATATCTTTGTCTAAACTATAGAAAATATGAAAAACATTAACACCATGGATGTTTGTGAATAACAAATGTCATAATGTAAGGGACAGTACTCAGTTAATGGTAAAGTAGTATGTAAAATTTAATCATCAGTTACTGACTTCCCACTTGTCTAATCTCCAGTGTTTTATTATAGAAGAAACACAGAAGAATGTAGAATTATTATTGTAATGATTATAATTGTAAATTCATAATTCAACTGAAAAACATTTACTTAGAAACTATTATATGAAACATATAGTCAAAATCATCTGAGTGCTCACTAGGTGCTTTTCACTGTTCTGGGGTCATTTACTTGGGTTATATGTACATTATTCATATTTATGTTCCAAATGTTGATTACAGCATGTGTTATTTATTCAGATGCTCAATAATTTGTTAGAACATAGAAATATTAAAAAATAATAAAAATGTGTTTTGTTAATTGATTTCAGCAATAATAATAGGCAAGTAAAATATATTTTAAGTTACTAAGAGGAAAACAAAAATTTGGAGAGGTAAAACAATGTGCTCAAGATTACAGAGATAGTTCTCAGTAAGAAAGTATTTATTATATCAAATCAATTGAGTAAATTATTTGCCTAGATATTAGTTAAGTTGTTTTGATATGGTATACTTTTCTACTTGTAGTAGTATTTTCCTAATCAATGCATAATTCAATTGTGTATAAAATTTATGGAAATATGCTAGTCCTCAGTTTTGTATCCAAAATTAATACCTTGAGTTTACATGAGATGCAACACATGATCTATAATACCTATGGATAGCTCTGGCTTTGGACCAGAGCACTTTCACATTAAAGAAAATCCATTTCAGGCCGGGTGCGGTGGCTCAAGCCTGTAATCCCAGCACTTTGGGAGGCCGAGACGGGTGGATCACGAGGTCAGGAGATCGAGACCATCCTGGCTAACACGGTGAAACCCCGTGTCTACTAAAAAATACAAAAAACTAGCCGGGTGAAGTGGCGGGTGCCTGTAGTCCCAGCTACTTGGGAGGCTGAGGCAGGAGAATGGCGTGAACCCGGGAGGCGGAGCTTGCAGTGAGCTGAGATCAGGCCACTGCACTCCAGCCTGGGTGACAGAGCAAGACTCCGTCTCAAAAAAAAAAAAAAAGAAAAAAAAGAAAATCCATTTCAATAGAGATCTTTATAGCATGTAAATTAAGGCATTGCTCTTCTGCATCTGCATTGACATGCTGAGTTCTAAATACAAACATGACTTGGTCAGAATTAGTGGAAAAGGTTAGCTAATTTTTTAAAATGCTAGTTGTAAAACATGGTATTCCTTTGATCATCCTTTTCTTCTTTTTAAAAATTAATTCTTACATACCAAGTGCCTTCCCACTAAACCGGAACCTTCTGTCTCTTCATAACTCCTTACTGTGACATCCATATACCAGGTCTTTCTACACCAAATGTTCCTAGTTTTGAACCTTTTCTTATTGTCTTAAAATACTGACTGCCTTATGCCCCTGTATCCAGGATTTTGTTGTGATAGTGCTAACAGAGTAGGGTTAGTCATTGGCATATCTTTTAGCCTATTTACCTTGCTTCTTCAAGTGTATAATAAAAGATGGAGTTGAACTTGGTGATTTCTAAGCTTTCTTTTATTTAAATGTTACTGTGCATGTATAATACCACTTTTGAACTTGTCTTAATGTTTCTCACATGGACCTTTTTTTCATTGATGAGCAGTATAATAGAATTTGAAAGGGGTCTAGGCTATTTGCATCATTGACTCACCAGTCATCATGTCTCCACTTGAAAATTTTTAGCAGCAGGAAGTCTTACTCCTTTATGACAAAGAGGTTTCAATTTGTTGGTAGTTATGAATATTAGAAAGTATTTTATTATAGGAAACCTAGGACCAATGCTTGGTCTTACACCTACTGTATCTTCAGCAAGTTCCTTCAAAGGCCAGAAAAACATCTAAGTCAGTGCTTTGGGGTTTTCTTATCCAGGGTAACCTCTTTCCATTTGGAATAATATAACTCAGCACACAAGAATTATTGGAAGCAGTGTGGTATAATGACGTAGCACTGTTAAAGTCTGTATTTGAAATCCTACTTCAGTTGATAGCCGTTTTACCAGGAGCTTGCTATTTAGCATATGTAAATTGACTACTTTAATGTCTAGAACATAGTCACTATAATGTTTCTTTTTGTCTCAAAACACAGCTAAAATGTTAAACTTCTTTTACCAAGTTCTCATGGTTTTTTGTTCATAAATCTGTTAGAGGGATTATATTGCAATTGTTATTATCTTTAACATGGATCTTTACTCTTTATCCTTTACCAGAGAGTTTTGGGTACAAGAGCTCTCCATTTTCATCCCTGTATCCACAGTGGTTAGACCACTGAATGTTCTTAATATATATTGAGTAAAAGAATGTGCTTAAAGTTGTTGGTGGTGAGCTGGTTCAGTTTCTTGACTTTGCTGCACCAAAGAATTTGAGAGAGAGTCTAAAGTAAAGGTAGGCAAAGAAACTTTATTGCAAAGTGAAACTACACTCTGCTGGGTCACAGTAGGCTGCTCTACAATGAGACAACAACTGACACTGTAGAAACTCCTTTTACAGGAGTCTTATATGATTACTTGTGAAGAGGTGGAAATGTGCATTGTTGTTAAGCATATTGTGGGTGGTCTTCTGAATGCCAATGTGCTATTGTTGTACATGCTAGTATATACCCCATACGTCTTATTAGTATTTTAAATCTCCACCCAATCATGTGGTTTTCATTATTATAATGAGCATAGGTCAGCCCAAGTACACTAATCATAGTGAGAGGTGACAATGTGCTAGCAGCCCTCGCTCCCGTCACCTCCTCGGCCTTGCCGTCCACTCTGGCGGTGCTTGAGGAGCCCTTCAGCCCACCACCGCACTGTGGGAGCCCCTCTCTGGGCTGGCCGGGGCCGGAGCCGGCTCCCTCTGCTGGCCGGGAGGTGTGGAGGGCGAGGCGCGGGCGGGAACCCAGGCTGCGCGCGGCGCTCATAGGCCAGCGTGAGTTCCGGCGGGCGCGGGCGCGGGCGCGGGTTCAGTGGGTTCCGCATTCGGAGCGGCAGGAGGGTGCCGCCGGCCCAGGGCAGTGAGGGGCTTAGCACCCGGGCTAGCAGCTGCGGAGGTTGCACCGGGTCCCCCAGCAGTGCCGGCCCTCCAGCGCTGCGCTCCAGTTCTCGCCGGACCTCAGCTGCCTCCCCGGGAGGCAGGGCTCGGGACCTGCAGCCCGCCATGCCTGAACCCTCCCCCGCTGTGGGCTCCCGCGTGGCCCGAGCCTCCCCGCCGAGCGCCGTCCCCTTTTCTGCGGCGCCGGGTCCCATCAACCGCCCAAGGGCTGAGGAGTGCGGGCGCAGGGCGCGGGACTGGCGGGCAGTTTGGCCTGCAGCCTCGGTGCAGGATACACTGGGTGAGGCCAGCTAGGCTCCTGAGTCTAGTGGGGACTCGGAGAACTTTTTTTTTTTTTTTTTTAATACTTGATGTTCTAGGGTACGTGTGCACAACGTCTAGCTAGCACTTGCATGAATTTTGGCATTTTCCCTTCTGTTCTTTTACTTCCTTACTGCAGGATGCAGGATGCGCTAACCACAAGCCCAGGATGTGGTCTGTCCACTGTTGAGTGGTTTATTCTCTCCATCTATTTGCTAAGTTTGTTTCTGTTTAAGAGAGCCTATAACCACAGTATTTAAACCTACCTTAATGTCACAAGTGTACTAGATGCCATACAAACACCACAGAGCAGCATGAGAAGATATTGTCTATTCCTCTGGATTTTGTATCCCTCTTAACACAACATGGAACTCCTTTTCATGTCAGATCACCAAAGCTCTTTCACATGAACTGCTCTGTGGGTTAAGAGAAAAAATAAGAGCCATTGTTTCACAATGTCTTGCCATTTGGGGTGTAATATTTAGTGATATGCAGCATATGTCTCCTGCTGAAGCGACAGGAGAATCACAGGCTGGTTTCTCAGCAGCCTCACAGATTAACTGCAAAGATGAAGTGTGGCATAAACCTTCATTTGCTCAGACTGGCATATGCCCCTCGCCCATTCTGCTGAGTCCCTTCACACCTATCTCTTTCTCTCTCTCCCCCCCACACACATATTTCCTAACTCTGCTCACGGAAGCAATAACATGCCGATATTCTAACAACAAGCAAACTCAGTGCCCAGATATTTGATTCTAATATTAGTTGCTTAAAAAAAAAGTAAACGAGGCAACTTGGTAAAATATCAAATTTCTGGTGTGGAGAATGTAATAGACAAGATAATACTAGAGTATCTTACAGCTCCAGAAAGTAAGAAATGATTTTTAAAATCCCATAATGGTGGGTGTATCAAAAAGGGACATAAGTGTTCTCAATGGCCAAAGCTGGAGCAATTTGTGCAACAGACTAAGTAAAAATTTAGTGTTATAACACAAAGTATAAAATAAATATAAATTAGTCCAAACAGTTATATTTAACTGTTTATTAAACAGTTCGTTTTTATTAAATAGATTTAAGTGTACTGAATTTAATTAAATTTGATTTAAATTTATATTAAATAAATAGGAGCAAACAGACAAATATCCAATGCAGAATAATTCCAAATAAATTAGATACTCCACTCTCAAGAAATGGAGCATGACTCTCCACTCCTTTAGTGTGGGCTGTGCATGGTGACTTCTCTCCCAAGAGGACAGGATAGGAAGGGAAAAACGTAACTTTACAGTGGAGAAACATGTCAGCCCTCAAGTTGGTGATCAAGATTGATATTGTCAGGGGCCACTTATGTTGATACTATGTATAATTGACAGGATGTGTGGAGAATGGCACTCTATATCTGTGGTCTTTCTTCCCAAAACTCATAGCCTTCGTTTTATTATGGGAAAGACATTAGGGAAACTAAATTGAGGGGTTCTGAAAATAGGATCATTCCATAAAATATCTGATCTTCAAAACTGTTAAGGTACTCAAGAACAAAGAAAGTTTAGGAAACCAGTACAGACCAGAGGAACCTGAGGAAAAATAACAAATGTGGTATCCTGGATGGAACCCTGAAACAGAGGAAGGAGAAAAAAACTAATAAATTTCAAATACATTATAGAGTTTGGTTAATAACAATTTATCAGTATTAGATCATTATTTATAACAAGTGCACCAGAGTAATATGAGATAATAATAGGAGAAACTGGAAGTGAGGAATACATGAACTCTACTATCTTCACAATTTTTCTATAAATCTAATACTATTCTAAAATTTATATATGTATCTGCAGGTATATTATAGATATTTACATAAAATACTACACAGCGAAAAATGGGAATTTTGATAGGTGGTTTGTAGAGAATGAATGAGTGAACAATAGTGATATGGTTTGGCTCCATGTCCCCACTCAAATCTTATGTTGAATTGTAATCCCTAATGTTGGGGGAGGGACCTAGTGGGAGGTTATTGGATCACGGGACTAGATTTTCCCCTTTCTGTTCTCGTGATAGTGAGTTCTCTCAAGTTCTGGTTGTTTGAAAGTGTGTGGCGCATCCCCATTTGCTCGCTCTCTCTCCCCTTCCTCCATGTGGAGACGTACTTGCTTCCCTGTCATTCTTCTGTCATGATTGTAAGTTTTCTGAGGCCTGCCCAGCCATGCCTCCTGTACAGCCTGCAGAACTGTGAGTCAATTAAACCTCTTTCCTTCAGTCTCAGGTAGTTCTTTATAGCAGTGTGAGAACTGACTAATACAAATAGCGAGTACTGGACAAAGACTCTACTCAGGATCAGATAGGTCAGCAATCTGACTATTCTTCAATGCTGTACCAGCCCTACTTTGCTCATACCTGGACTTACCTTCAGAAAATGATAACATTCTATTAGGTTGGTGCGAAAGTAATTCCAGTTTTTGCCGTTAAAAGTAATGGCAAATGTTTTACTTAAAGACCGTTAAGTCTTCGTATTCAACCAAACTTAAATTATGAACAATATAGTGTGAAAAAATTATCTTTTTTTCTTACATATAGTTAAATATAAATGCTCTTGGATCCAGCATAAAATTCTTCTCTCCTTACTTATATGTTTAGGTGCATTAGGTGCATTAAAAAACTGACTTACCTCCCATTGTCCTAACCCAACTTGAAATGAATGATAGACCAAGGGTGTATAAGATACAGAAATTTAATTATATTAAACACACGCACACAAAAAAAGAGAGAGAGAGGGAGAGAAAGAGAGAGAGAGAACTAGAACTGGGAGCTTTGAGGGAAAAACAACAGCCACAGAAGATTTAAGTCTCAATAAGCAGTTTTATATGCAATTTCCGCAAACATATTTTCATTTACTATAAAACAGCAAACACCTTGGGAAGAGAAGCCAGAAATATGCACAGAGAAAGCAAAATAGTGTTAAATAAATACTGGCTTTTGAAAAAAGAAATTGCAGCCTATATTGAAATATGCTTATCTTATGGTACTTCAAAATGTAATAAATTTCTCTGACAAACAATAATTTAGTTTGAATTTAAAACAAATTCCCAAAAAAAAAAAAAAAAAAAAACAAATTCCCCTTTTGTCCTAAGAAAGTGTAATGTTAGACTTTGAAAGATGAATGGTTGTTTTAGCTCAGATACTGGTTATTAGCCACATGACTATGCCCTGGCTAGGCTACTTAGATTTTGTAGTTGTACTGAGAGAAATTTAGTTAAAGCAATTGTTTGAAAGTTAAGCAAAGATGTCTGAAAAAAGAGATGTTAAAACTTACAAGTGAAAGTTAATGCAATTTCCACTATAAGAAAAAAAGAGATTTCAAGGGAAGAACTTTTTTTTTTTTGGACAGGGGGTTAAAGTGGAACATAGGATGTGTTTAATATTTGAATAATTACTTTTATTAGTGTTTGACTTAATACTCAAAAAGCTCAAAGCACTTAAGGTTATCAGCCAAAAATCAATGAAATCCAAATAATCTTGTACCTGTTCCTTGTTTTATACCAGAATAGAGTAAGATTACATACACACACACACACGTATAATTTTTTACACACATATATATACACATATGTGTACATTACACAAAAATATTCACACATACACCTATGTTCCTAGGGCAGAGAGCACAAGTGGCTGTTTATTTTGCTTATAGATATTAGAAAGAATGTGGCCACTTATTCATTAAACATCCACTAAATACCTTTATACAGAAGACACTATCCTTTAAATTAAGAATACAGAAATGAAGGTTTCTCAAAACCTCTTTCTTCATGAGCTTAGGGCCTAACAAAGAATATATAGAAGAAAATAAAAAAATTATAATAGTCTTTCTGTAGAAATACCAAATATTTTATTTATGTTTCCCACTGTTCCAGAAAGAATATAAGAAAATTAATAATAATAATAGTAATATGACCTGAAAATGGAACAACATGCAATTATGTTCACTGTAACAATTCAGTAATTTAAAAATATTAACAACTTAAATTCCCAGCAAAGAAAATCATTTGAATTAGCAAGAAAATATACATCTAGATATTAAAATATTCTGCACCGCCTTGGAAGCATTTCCATGGAATTATTTTCATAATATAATTAAGAGAAAAACAATACCTAATATAATCTTTTTCAGGAAAAATAATATGCCTATAATTATTTAGATTGTATATGTATATGTATAATCTCTCTCCACATATATACATATAAACATGCATTATATGTATGCACATAAACAGACACAGAAAAGAACAGCTGTTTCCATGATAATGTTTACGATTCAGGGAGAAACAACTGACATAATTGCCATTACCATATGTAAATATTTTTTATTATTTTTGTGTATCCTTCCAATTATTTCTACATGTAAATATAAACAAATATAAATCTATATTCTTCTTTACAGAGAGGGTCAATTTATAGGTTTCTATTTTTATAATAAGTATGCATTACTTTAAATGATTTTTAGGTGATTTCTATTTCTGGCAGTCTGGTGGATTAGATGCTGATGGAAAAGAAGTGGAAATACATAAAATCTAAAGTATACATTTTTCAATTATTTAAATTTCTTACATATTTACAGGTTAAAAAATAAAATTTTACTCAAAATGTGAACCATGGAAACTCTTAATTCCGCCTTTGACCACATTGATACAATTTTCATTCCCCACATGCATAGCTTTTGGATTTTTGTGTGTGTGTGTGCATCCTTCTAGTCATTTATTTATATAAATACAAAAAATTAAATCTACCTTTTAATTTTCCTCCTTATATAGACAAACTATATCATTCTATATATACTGTTATAAACTTTATTTTCTTCCCTAATAAATTCTGGGGGTTTTCCATATTGCTATATAAAATCCTTCTCCATTCTTTTCTTCCAGCTGCATGGTTTGTCATTGTGTGTATGGAATCACATGATTTAACAATCCTCCAATATTTGACTATTTTATTACGTTTTTGCAAGGGATAACATTGTTCATTTGCCATTTTGTATGTGTTAAGGTATATCTACATGATAAATTCCATAAATTAGAAATGCAGGATCAAATAATTCTTTTGTATATGTTGCTACGTGGCTGGTAATGTTCTATCCCCAATAACAACTGAAAATTGTGTTTGAGTTTACTATTATCTTGCTTTCATTTGAAAGATAATTTTTTGAAGTATATATTTTTTTAATTTTTAATTTTAATTTTAATTTTTAATTTTAATTTCAATTTTACACATCCTGTACATGTGCAGGATGTGCAGGTTTGATACACAGGTAAACGTGTGCCATGGTGGTTTTCTGCACCTATCAATCCGTCATCTAGGTATTAAGCCCAACATGCATTAGTTATTTTTCTTAACACTCTTCCTCCCCCAACCCCACCCCTCCGACAGGTCCCAATATGTGTTGTTCCTATCCCTGTGTCCATGTGATCTCATTGTTCAGCTCCCACTTATATATGAGAACATATGGTGTTTGGTTTTCTGTTCCTGCGTTAGTTTGCTGAGGATAATGGCTTCCAGCTTCAT
This sequence comes from Theropithecus gelada, assembly GCF_003255815.1. Lineage (NCBI taxonomy): Eukaryota > Metazoa > Chordata > Mammalia > Primates > Cercopithecidae > Theropithecus > Theropithecus gelada. Next base: position 73,958,466 of record NC_037682.1, on the reverse strand, counting down.
CCATGTCCCTGCAAAGGGCATGATCTCATTCATTTTTATGGCTGCATAGTATTCCATGTCAAGAAACAACAGATGCTCGTGAGGTTGTGGAGAAACAGGACTACTTTTACACTGTTGGTGGGAATGCAAATTAGTTCAACCATTGTGGAAGACGGTGTGATGATTCCTCAAGGATCTAAAACCACAAATACCCTATGACCCAGTAATTCCATGACTGGGTATATACCCAAAGAAATATAAATCATTCTAGTACAAAGATATATGCACGTGTATGTTCATTTCAGCACTATTCACAATAGCAAAGACAAGGAATCAACCTAAATGCCTATCAATGATAAAATGGATAAAGAAAATGTGGTATATAAACACCAAGAAAGACAATTTTTATATCTGAACTGCCTACCCAAGATTGACTGTCTTATAAAAAGACCTTTGTAAAGTTGGAACCCATCATTATGGGATTCTACCCTCAGAATAATGTCAAGCAGAAATCCCATCACGCAGAAGGCAGGAAGGCAGGAAGGCAGGAAGGCAGGAAGGCATGAAGGAAGGAAGGAAGGAAGGAAGGAAGGAAGGAAGGAAGGAAGGAAAGGGAAGGAAGGAAGGAAGGAAGGAAGGAAGGAAGGAAGGAAGGAAGGAGGGAGGGAAGGAAGGAATGCCCTAAATTCAACAGCACACTAAAAAGGTCATGCACCATGACCGAATTGGGTTCCTCCCAGGGACACAAATAAGGCTCAAAGTAAGCCAAATCAATAAACATGACACATCACATTAATAGGATTTTTAAAAGGTGGTTATTTCAATAGACACAGTAAAAGCATTTGATTAAGTTCAATATCTCTTTATGATTAAAAGCTCTTAAATTATGTACAGAAGAAATGTACCTGATATAATAAAGGCAATATATGATAAACCCATAGTTAATACATTAAACAGGAAAAAATGGAAAGCTTTTCTTCTAAGATCTGAAATAAGAAAAGAATGCCCACTTTCACCACTTTTATTCAGCATGGTAATGAAAGTCCTAGCCAGAGCAATCAGCCAAGAGAAAAAAATAAAAGGCATCCAAATTGGAAAGGAAGAGGTCAAATTGTCTATGTTTGCAGAAGACATCATTGTATGTACAGCAAATTCTAAATATTTGACAAAAAATTCTTGGAACTAATAAATTTAGTAAAGTTGTAGGATAAAAAAATCAACATACAAAAATGCAGCGTTTTTACATGTCTATGGTGAACTGTCTGAAAAAGAAACAAAAATGCAATCCTATTTGGAATAAATTTTACAAAGAAGGTGAAAGACTTCTACAATAAAGACTGTAAAGCATTGAACAAAATTGAAAAAAAAAACACACAAACAAATGGAAACACATTCCATGTTAATTTATTGAAATAAGTAATATTGGTAATATATTTATATTACTGCAAGCAAGCTACAGATTTAATGCAATTCCTAACAAAATACCAATGATATTGTTCAAATAAATAGAAAACAATATAAAATTTATGTGGAATTACAAACAACCCTAAATAACCAAAGCAGTCTTGAGCAAAAATAACAAAGCTGGAAGTATCACACTACGTGACTTTTAAATATAAGCTATAGTAACAAAAATAGCATGGTATTGGCATAAAAATAGACACATAATGCATGTGGGGCATAAAACCTAGATGATGGGTTGATAGGTGCACTATGACACATGTGTACCTATGTAACAAACTTGCACATTCTGCACGTGTATCCCAGAACGTAAAGTAAAATGTAAAAAATAGAAAAAAAAAAATAGACACATAGACCAATGGAACACTATAGAGAGTCCAGATATCAACCCATGTACTTACCAACAACAAGTAACTTTTCAAGATCAACAATGGAAAAGCCTCATGAGGGAGATACTATTTAATAATGGAAGAAAAAGTCACTAAAGGTTCAGAGAGTCAGTATGAGGACTGAATCTGTAAAGATATGTCACTGATGACAAACTTAAGGATAAAATTGTACTAAGTGAACTAAGCATAGCTAAGAAAATACTAGAAATCTAGTTTTCTCACTATAGAATCAATGAATGCATTTTCTACTATGACATGCTACTTTCACAAAAAAACCCTCAATTTTTAAAATTTCCCTGTGGTAGTTACCTGATTGAGGAACTTTATTTGGAAAATGTAAAAATGTATTACTCATATGTAGCCCATATTGCTCGATTTGTTTTTCTCATTTTGGGTACAGGCATTACCTTGGATTGACCACTCAATAAAATAATATTCAATCAATGTTTAACATCATTTGATTTCTCATTATATATGAGGAAAAAGTTTGAAAGTCTAAATACAAAAATGCATAATGCATAACTATATGCCTTTATGGATTATGACAATGAGGTAAGGGAGGAAGAAAACATTGAGAAAAATAGTAATAAAGTAATAATTCTGCTAAAAAAATTGGGATTAGTGCCTCAGGGAAGAGACCCAGGATAAGATAGCCACAATGACAGTACCTATCAGCAGAGTGCTTTACAGGTTAAGAAGTTTTCTTATATGCATTACCTTATAATTTTATTTTAAAATTGAAAACAAAAGTTATATAGATATTCAATGTCTAAAATAATCTCATCCAACTGGGAAAATCAAATAGCTTTAGATGTGTCTCTGTACGTGGATAACATTTTGAAAGCTAAAAAAGTGGGCATGTAGGGTAACTCCCACAGAATGTCTTTGATTGGATAATTTCATTAGGCTGTCCCTCAGGTTAAGGGGTAAAACCCATAAATACTAATAAAGGTGTGGTCCCACAAAGTTTCCCTCTTTCTCCCAACCTTCAGGTTGTGCGGCCTGCTGTCTCCAGATTTCCCATAGGTCTTTGTAGGCACCCTTCTTCTCTCATAGATCTTTGAATAATAAATTGCTCCTGTTATTTCATGTTTTATTGTGCTGCTTGCTCAGTGTCTCACTCTCTTCCCAGTCAGGGCTCTCCTAGAGGCTGACTATACTGGTGAGAATAAACTGGATACAGATCACACAAGAACCACCAGAGTGTCTGCCAGTATAAAGACATTTCGTGTGAGAAGGACACTGGTCATGGGTTGGAGCCTTAGGCTTCAGGCTTTTTGCAAGGGCAAAGTAGTATCCCATGTAAGGCACATTGTAAACATCCACAACCACTTTCCTTGGAGCCCCCCAAGTGCAGAGCTGTAACTTACAGCCACTCTCCAGAGAACCCTTCAGACTAAATTAGAGAGAGAAAGTCACAACAAGGTTGTTTGCCAGACTCAGTTCCTTGGAAACAGAACTAAGATCCCTGTCTTCTTGCTAGCTGTCAGCTGGGAATGCGTCTTTGCTCCTAGAGTTGTCCTAATTTCGTTCTCATACTCTCCATATGGCCCTTCTCCAATAATAGCATTTCTAGACCCTCACACATTTCTAACGTCACAGAATTCTACTGTCATATCTCGCTGACTCCAGCCAGTGACAGTTCCCCATTTTAAAGAGATCATGTGTGATTAGATTGAACTCACATTCATAATCCAAGGTAATCGCCTGTGTAAAGTTCCATACTTTTAATTACAGTGGAGTCTTCAACAACACAGGCATTAGGAGCACCAACCTCCCCCACATAGTCAATAATCCGTATTTAACTTCTGATTCCCCCAAAACCTGGCTGTAGTAGCCTACTGACCAGGAGCTTTACCAATAACATAAGCAGCTGACTTATACATATTTTATGTGTCATGTGTATTATGTATTATATTCTTACAATAAAAGAGACTAGAGAAAAGAAAATATTATTAAGAAAATCATAAGAAAGGGAGTACTGTTCTGTATTTATCAATACCCAAAATTTATGTCATCTCTTTACAAGATGAATCGTCTGTCTAAAATGGTGGGCAACAGCAGCTACAGACCTTAATCTACAGTACATATCAAGCAACTCAGCTTTCTCTTGTATGTCATGACTTTTCTCTGATTCTTCTGATTCTTAGGGGGACTTTCAGTACCACTAGCACATTGTGTAAGTCCCATGGTGTTATTCAAGGTTTGCAATATTGCACTAAACACAATGAAAAATACATGAGAACCGAGAGGGATTACCTTTTACTGCGATACACAATTTACTGGACAGATGAACCTCTCACACAGAGATGATTACTCTCACATGGGGTTTTAAGCAGATATTTGCCACCCTTGAGCTCACCACAATAACAACAGAAGGTGACAACAAAATTATTACAGTAGTACAGTATGTACTGCAGTTAATTTAATGCAGTTATGATTTAACACCGTACCACATGTATTTACAATTCTCTCGGCTGGGAGTGATAGCATGTAGAGTCTGAATTTGTTTGTATAAATTCTGTTAAATTTTAACTTTTTATAATAGATTCGTGTATATTTATGGCAGCAAAGGATTAAAAAAGACTATAACTGCATATATTTTGTGTGTTCATGATGTAATTATATTTTTCCTATTTTTTCAATATTTCTAAGCTACACAGTTGATCTGAAAGCTTTCTCAAATTATTATAAATATCCCCCAATTTTTCAATCTATTTTTAAAAATACATGCATAAGTGAACCTACACAGTTTATACTCGTGTCATTCAAGAATCAACCGTACATCTCCAAAGTTTCTTCTTGCCATTTAACATAAGATACTTAAATATTCCAGAGATTAAAGCATGAAAGTCTGTGTGTGAGAATGGGAACGGGGGTTACATTTTGTTTATCTCAGTCAATATTATAAAAGAAAAAGAAAGATTGTGTAAATATTCCAGATTAATGGAGTCTGAAGATACATTTTGATTAAATTCAATAACTCACCCTATCTATACTGTAGCCTGTACTAGAAGGGGGCAATATCATAAAGAAGATTATTGGATCAATTAACAAAATTAGAATGCAAATGGTACATTACATAAAAGTATTTAATCAAAGTTAGATTTACTACAATTAACTGTCCTGTGGTTACATAAAACAATATTTATTTATTTATAGTTGATTAAAAATGACAGATGATTGATAGATAAATAGACGGATAGTAAATGAAAAGGCAAATGGGGTAAAATGTTAAAAACGGGGAGTATGTGCAAAGGGTATACATATTATGTACACTTTTTATTTTTTTAATTATTTGTAAACACTTTAAAACCAGTTTGAAATTATTCCAATTTGTTTTATAATTAAAGTGAAACAAAGCCATTAGCAGATTTTTTTTTTTTTAAGTTGAGATAATTTATTTACAGGAAAAATAAATTCTAAGTCCTCATAGAAGTTTTGTAGGCAAAAGAAATGATGCCAGTTTGAATCTCAGATATGCAAAGGAGAAGATATCTAGAAATGGTAATTATATGGGTAAATGTAAGAAATCTATTATTTAAATTTTGTATCTATCTTTAGTTTGTGTCATTATTTTATCAGATTTGACTATAAAAATATTGGACTGCTTATGCAAATTAATAACAATGTATTTTGGAGATAACCTTTGTAGAAAAAACTTTTAAGGCAAAAAGAACATAAAGTATGGGGATTGGTTGATAAGTGGAATTGTATTGTTTTAAAATATTTCTGTTCATTGTTAAATAGCATATAACTTGAAAGTAGGCAGTGATAATGAATATTCACATTGTATTCTAAAAAGCAACACACAAGCAAAATATATGCACATACAGGCATACACACATGTACACATACACAACAGTAGAGTTAAAATACAGAATATATAATAGAAAAGTAAAAACTGTGAGATTTACCTAGTAGAAAAGAGCAAAGGAGAAAAAGAAAAAAAAAAACGATCCCATAGGATGAATAGAAAACAATCCCCAATATGAGAGACTTAACCATGTCAATAATTATACTAACTGTAAATCAAATGAACTAATGTAAATGCAAAAATTATCAGACAGAGTCAAAATGCAAGATCTTCATTCTTTCCTATTTTTGTGATCTAACACTCTTGAAGAATATTAGTCAATTATTTTGTTAAATGTTCCTCAATCTATTGTATTCTCATGATTGGACTGAGTTTATACATTTTTGGCAATAATAACAAAAATTATGCCATGCCCTTTTGAGTTAGTCTTATGAAAGTGTAGGGGAAAACTCTTATGGATTTACCTAAGTGGTTAACTTTTTTTGGTGCTCTTCGTTTATTTGGGTACATTCACATTCTTGTATCATTTTCCTTCTCACTGATGAAGTTTATTTAAGATTTCTTGTTGTGAGAAACTATTGGTGATAAATGTCTTCAGGATTTGTATGTCCAAAAAAGTCATTATGTCACCTTCATTTTTATTTTTGTGACTCTGGTATTCAAATTTGACATTTTATCCTTTTAATATATAAAATATATGTTTTCTGTATTTTCTCTTGCATTGTTTCTGACAAGAATGTGCTGTTTATTTCTTTGTTCCTGTGTATGTAATGAATCTTTCTTTTTTTTCTACTTTTAACACTTTATCTTTACCTTCTATTTGGAGCAATTTGGTTATAATATGCCGAGGTGTACTTCTCTTCATTTTTCTGTGTGTAAATCTATATAAGCTCTTCTGATCTGTAATTTATAGTTTTTGTTATATTTGGAAACCTGAGGGGACAGGCTGCTATTGTTTCAAATAATTTTCCTTCCCTGTCCTCTGTTAACATCAATTACATATATCTTAGGCAACTTCTCACTGAGTTTTTTTTTTCAGTTTTTAAAAAACCTACCTGTTTCAGTTTGGATAATTTCTGTTATTATGTCCTCAAATTTGCTAATGTTTTATTCTGCAATGTTTAATCTGCCATTAATCCAAACCAGGATATTTTTCTGCCTAGGCATTATCATTTTCATCTCCAGGTTTTATATATTTTATGCTCTAAATGTTTAATATTTTTGTAACATTTTAAGCATATTAAGGGCAATTATAAATTACTGTTTTAATAATCTTATCTAAAATGTCAAACACCTGTATTAGTTAATGGTAGATTTAGATGGATTGATATTTCTCTTAATCTTGGATCATATTCCTCCATGTCGTTGCATGCCTGATGAGTTATTTTATTGGATGCCAACCATTGTGGAATTTACATTATTAACTACTTGATATTTTTATGTTGCTATAAATACATACATAGCTTTTATCTTTTTCTAGGATGCCATTAAGTTACTTGGAAATAATTTAATCTTGTCAGGTCTTGCTTTTAAAACATGTTATATGGGACAAAGGCAATATTACTCTAGGAATAATTATCCCCTACTAGTGAGGCAAACAGTTTTGAATACTCTATCCAATGCCCTATAAACTATGTGATTTTCTACTCTGACTAATGCCTGATACTATGTTTGGTTCTGTGAGAGTGCTGGGTACTCTTTCTTATAATTATTTATAGTGATTGCTTACTTTCTGTTGCACATTTTTCTCTTACACAAATCCTCTGATTACTGCTCTGCTGAATGCTCAGAGGAGGCCTGTGGAGATCTGAATCCTGTCTCTGAGCGGCTCTTTTCTTTCTGGTGCTTTGCCGTGCAAACTCTAGCCAATTTGTTCTCTCTGGACTCATCACTTTATCTTTTATTCATTGAATCTTTCTAGCTCTGCCAGAATTCTCAAAATCTGTGCTGCTACCTGAAAATAAGCTGGGGCAATCATAAGATTCACCTTGTTTGTTTCTCTTTCTCAGATGTCATAAATTTGTTTAATATAGTTGCTGCCTAGGCAGCTGTTTCTAGGCATAATACCTGAAACCTACCATCTTTGGCTTAGTTAAAACCTCCCTCCCTAATATGGTTGTTTGCCATATAGCCTGCTTTTTCCTCATCTCACTGAACCAAAACCCAACATATTGCACAGCTGCCAACTGTAATAAAGCCTAATGTTAAACATCATAGTCACGCAAATAAATTCCCAGCTTCATGTATGTTTTCTTTAAAATAGGCAATTCAAAACCCCTAAGGAAAAGCCGAAAGGAAAATTCCTATAGACCTTAATAAAGGCATAATCCCAAAGGTTTCCTTTCTCTATCACTCCCTACCTGCTGGTTGAGTTCCCTTACTCATCCAAACCTCTCCTCGGCCTCCTATTGGCACCCCTAACTTCTCTGGACCTCTGAGTAGTACATTTCTTCTATGTTATACATTTTGCTTTCACTCCCTAATGTGTCTCACCTGAACCTAATTTTCCCCCTAATCAGGGCTCTCCTAGCGAGTGGGTGTCTGGTTTATTGGCATTTTCAAGAGAGACATCAAGACCAAATTACAATAGAAATCTCAACACCAGGGTCACTGATCTTCATTGTCTGATGTCCAACGACATACAACTTTTTAAAAATATATTTCATCTAATGTTTTTAGTTGTTTTAAGTAGGAGGGTAGGTCCAATCACAGTTAATTCATCTTGCTGGAAGCAGAAGTCTGAATGATTCTATTTGCTTGCAGATGAAAAAACTAATCTATCTGATATAAATTGAAAAAGTCTGCCTGTGGGAGAGAACTGACTGAAAGAGAACGAGCAATTATTTTGTGGTGATGTAAATGTTCTATATCTTCTGTGGGTGGTTGTTAGAGAGGCATATTACAATTGCCAAAACTCATGGAAATTCACACCTAAGATGTGTGCTTTTTATTTTCCATCATGTATGCCACAAAAAATAATTAAAATCGCTATATTTTATCTTGATTGTCCATCTCTGACCTTCAAAGAAAGAAATCAATCTGATATTGTAGCCCGAGTACTCTTTCCTCCTTCCTCTGCCACCCTCGCCAGTAAGTCAGCCCCCACAGACACAGAGAAACAAAGACACAGATGTTGGGCTCCTTTCCATCATAAAAGAAATTCTGCCTCTTTCATTTCTAGCAGAGATGTAAGTTCTTCAGATATACCCTAACACAATGTTATGATATACGAAATGCACACTATTCATTAACGTTTGATAAAGTGTAACATAGTTTGTCTATTCTCCTAAGTGTAGCAGAGAAATGTGTTACTTTTCCTCCCAGTGTTTATTTTAAATATCATTAACAGCCACTTTCACAAAGTTGGTCTGTTGGAATACAGTGTTACCAACTTTCTAGGTTTTAAGGGACGGATTTATTGTCACACCAGTTTTAATGGTTTCTAAGAGTTATTGTTTTTGTTGTTGTTGTTCCAGGGCTACCTGCCCCTCAGTTGGGTTTCATAGCTTGGCAGTTATGGCTTCTTAATTTATGATCATGAAGGTTATGGTTTGCAGACTTGTTTTCAATCCATTATTACCTCCCTTAAAATATCTTACAACCTGTCATTATGATAAACAGGGCTGAGTAGTGAAGATAGCCTCAGTTTTTGAGAAGATTCCTTGCTTGTTTATATGCATTTTAAAAGGTAACATAAAGCCAATTATACACATTGGCTGTGGATTTCATTTCTATGGTGTTGGGCAGCTGATAAATATGAAAAATGTTTGTATTTGGGAACTACTGGGGAGAAAATTATTTCTTCTCATATGATAGAATAATGCTAATATTATGAACAAAATTTAGAGGGCTAAAGCCAGTGTCTCTAGGGAGGTAGACAGGCACAGAACCAGGAGGCAAGGCACCAGGGTCAGTTCCCTTGCTTCTGTTTGTTAATCTTCAAATCACATATAATTATCACAATATAGTGATAATTATAGTGATAATATAATGATAATGAGCATCAAAGACAAAGATAGTATTCTAAAAACTTTCAGAAAAGAAGAAAAATTTACTAAAAAAATTTTATTGAGTTTGATATGGACATTAGCTTCTCTATGGCCAGGCACAGTGGCTCGTGCCTATAATCACAGCACTTTGGGAGGAAAAGGCAGGAGGATCACTTGAGGCCAGAAGCTGGAGACATTAGCTCCTCAAAAGCAATGTTAAATATAAAAAGACAGGAAGGCAATATAAGTTTCTTAGTTATTGAATGAAAATGATATTTGTTGTATAATTTATGTAAAATCTGATTTCCAATCAAATTTTAAGACATAATAAAGTTGTTCTCTTAAGAAGAAGCCATAAGAAGTATTTACCACTCAATTGCCCACACTGAAAACAATGTTTGAAGAAGTGTTGCGATAATGTCAGAAACAAATCCAGGAGACATTGCAAGAGACAGACACAGCAGAGATAATTACATATCTTATTAAAGTTTGTTGTCAAGGCAAACACACTCACATAGACACAGTCACATCTACACATATACATGAAAATAGTTAAGAGAAAGACTGTCTCTAATAATTCAGGATTACAGTAGTGTACAATATCAACATAAGCCTTTCTTTTCCTGAGATTTTAAAAAATGTGTTTATTAATTTGTCCTATTGGACCTATTACCAAGTTTTTACATTGCCCTTATAATTATTTAAGACTTGCAGGTTCTTTAGATTTTTGAGAGAGCCCATAATTACAGTCATGCACTGTATAACCATATTTCAGTTGATGATGGATTGCGTATATGACAGTGATCACAAAAGCTTGTAACGGAGCAGAAAAATTCCTATGGCCTAGTAACGTTGTAGCTACCGTAACATCATAACACAACATGTTATTATGTGTTTGGAGTGATGCTGGTGCATACAAACCTACCACACTGCTAGTCATATACAAGTATAGCACATACAATTACTTAAGAGGAATATAAGCATATTAAAGGTATTGAGATATTATTGGATACCTTTACATAAAAACTACTAATATCTCACATAACAGAGTAAACTTTGGTAAACCTTGTCCTCAGAGAAGTCATACAGTGTCTTCCATTTGCTCTTCTGAATATAGAATCCACGCTGCAGGCATTAATATTCTATTAATTTATAGTGGTACTAGAAGTGATCGTAAAATAGTGCTATAGGTCATTCTAGTAATATATTTCTGTTCAAAGTCAAGAACACTGACTAATGATGAAATGCCTAAAGCAAACATATATTGTTAAAAATCATTTAAGTTTTAGAATATGACAAGTTTCTCAAATTTCAAACAAGGTATTGCCGAAAGGTAGAAAGTCAAGTTTTATTAACATTTATTTTTCCACTGGGAAATTTACTGATGCTAACAGCACTGGAGCCACTTGATAGGGATATATACTTTTGTTTAGCTTCAGATTCAAAGACCAAACCACTAGACTTTCTTTCCAGTATTATTGTTACTAGGAAGGTCAGATAAAGTTTCCTGAATACAAACTGGATCATGCTTCTCACTTAAGAACTTTCAATAGGGTTTTCAGTTTAGAATAAAAATCACATTCTACACTATAATTTGTCCCTCTCTTCCTCTCCAGCCACAAGTCCAATTTGACCCTCTATTTCAGTCACTATGAACAATTAATGTTTGCCTGGGCCAGTATATCTGTCCATATCATAACTGCATATCTTTTTATATTTTTTTTTCTTGTGCTTTGTTGCCCAGATACATTATTTTACTTCAAGCTTTAGAACCATTAAACACTCTATGACTGCTGAAAGCCTCTATCATAATGCTTGACATATAAAAGGAAAGCATAGTAAAGTTCCAAAACACAAGCGTTTATATATATAGTATATATATAAATATATATATATGTAGATACATATATATGAGAGACTGGGATTTGAATTGCAACTCTTGCTCCTTTTACCAGTGTGACATGGAAAAATGGCTTAATCTCTTTGAGCCTTGTTTTCCTATTCCTAAAAGTGAGATATGAGAATAATGCCCACCTCAAAGAACTGTTGTCATGACTAAATCAAACCAGCAAATGTCACAGGTGCTCAATTACTCTGAGATCTTTGGTAACACATGTTACATCTATTCATATTTTGCCTCCATGGTTTCATTTAATGCCTGGAATACTTCAGTTACTAAAAAATGTTACTTTTAAATAAAATAATAGAGATAACGATAATAGTAGTAGTGGTAGTTTATATGAAGACAAGGATGGAAGCTTTTTGAAAGAGGCCAAGAGGAATCTCTAAGTAGAAAAGATATTTAGGAAGATGACCTTTTAAGAAGTTCTTCCCTAAAGTGTTGATAGGCAGAGTTAAAAACTGTGAGCAACAATGTTCAATAACTCTGCAAACAAAATATTGCATATGATTTGGTGGAGAAACATAGGCAACACTGCAGTTTTATGAATGTTTTGTGTGTACTTGAAAAAATATGTATGTTCCTCAGTTGTTGAGCATAGCTATATAATTCCAGTGGATCAAGTTTGTTAATTATATATTTTAAAACAAATACATTTCTTTTTTAAAGAAATATTCATTTTTGAGATTTGTTATTCAAGGATTGATTTTTGAAATATGCTTTATTTTCCCATTATGAAAATAGATTTACTCTTTTAACCTGCTATTATGGTCAGTTTTCATCTATATATGTTAATTACATGATTAGTTCATTTGAGTTTGCCTTTGTCAGGTAAATTAAAACTCTTATAAATATATACCTCTTATTTTTTCTGTGTCAAAGTCCATTTTATTTGATAATAATACAGGTTCACCAGGTTTATTTGATTATATTTTTACTGTCTTTTTCTTTCAAACTTTTGTGACAGTGTTTTTAGGTATCTCTTTTAAATACCAGAATTGCATTTAAGAAAAACAAATACAAATTTGCAACACACACACACATACAAATACTATATTTACCTCTTCACTGATGAGTTTGCTAGAATAATTTTATATTTTGACTCATTTTGAACATTTTATTTGATGTTATTTTTTATTCTCCCTTTTTCATTTACTACTCAAGCTCCAGCCTCCACCTACCCAACTCCCATTATTTTGTTTTGTTTTGTTTTAGTTACATTTGGTGGGGTTGTTTTTGCTCTTTGTGTTTTTTAATTGCATGTTTTTCTTCTACCAATGTACAAATTATGTAACCTACTCAAATAATTTAAGGTACTTTAATATTTTAACATGCTTATTTAATTTATTGAAGCCTAAAATTATTCAATACTTCTAGTCTTTTCATCACAATTTAATTGTCACTTCTGCTAACCTACATGACCCATATTTTAGTTCTAGTATGATTTTTCTTTTGCTGAACAAGTAAGACGGTACTTTTATTCTTAAACTCTCAGCAGCATTTAGCTTTTTATTTACATGTTGATCACGTTCTTTTCAATGTTGACTTTTCTTCTTGTTCGACATTCCCCTGAAGATGTATTTCTTGCTACCAGGAAGTATGTCTTAGAAGTACCTTTAGGAAAAGTTAAAGAGCAAAAATCTCTTAGGAGTAACTTTTTGTTTTATTGTATTTAATTTTCGTTAGCAAGTATTTAATTTGGTAGTGTTACTGAATATGGATTTCTAAGTTGAGAATTTATTTTATTTTAGTCTAATGAAGATTTTCTTCCATGATCTTCTAGGTTGCAGTGGTCTAGTCTTCTGGAAATCTAACATTTTTATCTGTCAAACTATTTTTATTGGCTTTGTAGATGATTTGACACTCTGGCTGTTTTTACATCTTTTTAATTTTGCCTTTGGTGCTTTGAAGTCATTTCTATAATATGTTTAGACATTGATATATTATAATTTATTCTTCTTAGAATTCTTCATCTTACTGGATTCAATAATTATGATCTCATAAAATATAAAATATTTTCGATGAATAACTTTCCAGATATTTTTGGGCCACAATATCAATCACTACTTAGTCTTTCTAAAACTCCAATATGTTACACACTAAATGTTCTTATGTTATTCTCCATATCTCTTAAGCCCCATTAAACATTTTAGTATACTTTTTCATTTTTGAAAATATCTTATTACTTTGTTATTCTTTTAGTGTCTTTTATTTCTTTAAATCTTTAACACGTTTATTTCAAATCCTACATGCACTAATTGTTGGCAGCAAAAATAGCTTGTTTATTCCACTCATGCTATTTATGGCTATTTTGCTTTGTGGTTTTAATTTAAACTAATATGATAGGAATTTGTGTTTCAGAAAATTTGAGTCCCAAGTTTAATGTATATTACTCCACGGAAGATTTGTATTTGCCCTCCCCAGATACACGAGGACGTTACCATGCCAGTATGTCTTTTAACTGAACTTTTAATTTATTTTCTTTTAAGTTTGACAGGAATTATGCATTTCAAAAACGTTTGGAGGTGAGTTAATTTTTAAAGATTCTTGGGAGAATTTTTCAGTCTTCTCTACTCTAGTCAAGTTCTTAACAGGCATGTTTCTTTATATCTCTTTCCATAAGGAGAAAGCTTCCCTATTTCACCTATTGCATTTATCACCCTGGATGAAATCATATTTATGTTGTAAGAGGTCTTAAATTCAATTACCCATCCCATTCAGTCTTTGTGACTTATTTTAACCTGAAGAATTTCATTTTTTAAATTATTTTTTATCTTTAAATTTGTAATTATGATGTATTCTTAATAATGTACATATTTATGGGGTACATGTGATGTTTTATTACAGACATACAATGTGTAATGATCAAATCAGGGTAATTGTGGTACCCATCATCTCAAACTTATCAATTTTTTGTGTTTTGAACATTCCAATTCTATCCTTTTATAATAGTTATTTTTAAATATACATTATTGTTAACTATAGTCATCCTATTATGCTATTGAAAAATAGATCTTATTCATTCTACCTAGCTGTATTTTTGTATCTATTAACTATCAGCTCTTTATCCCAACCCCGCCCTTACTACCCTTCACAGCCTCTGTTAGCCATCATTATACCCTCTATATCCATGAGTTCATTTTTTTTTAAGCTCACACATATGAGTCAGAATATGTGATATTTATCTTTTTGTGCCAGGCTTATTTCACTTAACACAATGAACTTGACATAACATATTTCACTTAACATAATGTCCTGCAGTTCCATCCATGTTGTTGCAAATGACAGGATTTCATTCTTTTTACAGCTGAATAATATTTTATGTGTATATGTACCACATTTTCTTTATTCATTCATCCATTTACTGGACAACTAAGTTGATTCCATATCTTGGCTGTTGTGAATAATACTGCAATAAATAAGATTATTATTTTATAGTATGTTTACATTTACAAGCATTCTTAAATGTAGATGAAAGTGGAGAATAAATGCATGGACAAAAATTATCAGTCACTGGTGTGTATGTACATACTTCAGTCTTATTGATTTCACTAATAATTTTTGGTCCTTTAACATATTCAAATCAGCTAAGTGTAGAGTCTCAGCTACAGATATAGCTTGAATATGTATTCAATTTAAAAATCCCAGTCATATTCAATGGCATCTCATTTTTTTCAGTTAGCACTGATGGCAGATAGACAAAAAGTTTATTGCAAGCTTAATGTACGTGAAAAGGTGGTTTGAATTATAGTGGCCTACTGTCAAAGTGTGTCATGAGCCAATGTAAAACCATCTCTAGCATAGGTAGATCAAAAATATATGAACCTAAATGTAATCAACATGACATTTCCATAATCATCATTGGCATAGTAGCCAATTAAGCTAATTTTCTTTGCATCTAATCTAACCAGTATGCTGTAAATGTTTCATGGAGAAAGAAATGTTTTACATTTCCCATTCTCTGAATCTATTTCTGTGAATTAGCAAGAATCCCTCACTTCTATAGTTAATACCAAGCTAAAGCCACACAAATTATTTTTAGCATCTTGGCCCCATGCACTATTTATCTCCAAATAGTTTAATAGCTCTTGTAAGTTTGTCGTATCATTTACTACCAAGGGTGAAGCAGAATACATCCTAAAAACAGAACTGTTTCCATAAAACTCTGTATACCAGCATTTCAGAAAAAGTCTAGGCCGCAACTCTTTTTCAAGTTTCTAAGCCTATTTTGCTGTGTATTACAGTCCCTTTTTGTTGTTGTTGTTGTTGTTAATCATTCAATTATTATTTACTTCTCTATAAAGGTTAGGTTCAACTTTTTGTTTCCATATTGTCTCTAATTCTCAGAATGGCTTTTGTTCGTGGGTGCAGCCTTTGTTGCTTCTTTTGCTATAGAACCATTATTTGCATAACATCTCTAGAGACCTTAGAAGCCTGGCTTCAAAGGGCTGTCCCCACCCTTGCTTGTTCAAGAGAAGCTTTAGAAAATGTGCCAACAAATATCCAAGGGAAGATGTATTAGTGAAAGTTTGTCCAACAGCCATACCAGCCTTCCACCAATCAAATTAATCTAAGCTCTGTTTTGGTTTAAATAAAGCCACAGCAATTATGTCCACTACACAACATTTATTTGGATACAATACACCTAGTATTTGACACCAGTAAAGTTTTTACTCTTTCACCTTAAGAAATCAGTCTCCCTTCTTATGTCTATAAATAAACATCATGTGACTGCTTCCTTCTATTTTGAAATATACATTAAATTATTTTTTATTATACTCACCCTATTGTACTACCAAACAGTTGATCTTTATTCCTTCTTTCTAACTGTATTTTTGTATCAACTAACCACAGCCATCTATTCCCCTTCCACATTACTCTTCCAAGCCTCTAGTAACCACCATTCTATTCAATACCTCCATGAGATCAAGTGTTTTAGCTATCACATATAAGTCAGAATATGTGACATTTGTCTTTTAGTGACTGGCTTACTTAACATAATGGGCCATAATGAGCCCATCCATACTGTCACAAATGATAGGATTTCATTATTTTATAGTGGAATAGTGGAACAAAAGTCCATTAAGTATATATACTACCTTTTCTTTAATCATTTATCCATTGATGAACAACTAGGTTGATTCCATATCTTGGTTATTGTGAACAGTGCTGCAATATATATGGGGGTTCAGATATTTATTTGATATACATATTTCCTTTCTTTTGAATACATACCCAGTAGTGGAATTTCTGGATCACAAGGTAATTCTATTTATAGTTTTTTGACCAATCTTCACATTGGAGAAAGGAAAGTCTCTTCAACAAATGGTGCTCTGAAAACAATAGTCATGTGTAAAATAATTAAACTAGACCTCCCTCTGTCAAGATTTATATAAATTAAACAAAAATGAATTAAAAACTCAAATGTAAGAACTGAAACTTTAGAAACACTAGAAGAAAACATTGAGGAAATGCTTTAGGACATTGGTCTAGGCAAAGATTTCTTGAGTAAGACCTCAAAATCAAAGGGAATCAAGCAATATTGGACAAATGGGATCACTTCTAGCTAAAAAGCTTCTGCAATGCAAGGGAAACAATCAAAAAAGTGAAGAGACAACGTACAGAATGAGAGAAAATATTTGCAAAACTATTCATCTGACAATTAATTAGTAACCTTAATATATAAGAAGCTCAAAAAAGTGGATAGCAAATAGTAATAATAATAACCCAATAAAAAATTAAGCAAATACTTTGAATTGACATTTTTTTAAAAGAAGACATACACATAGCCAGCAGGTATATGAGAAAATGTTCAACATCAGTAGTCATCAGGGAAAGGCAAATCAAAATAAAAACAAAAATCATCTCACCCCAGTTAAAATATTTTTTATCCAAAAAGACAGAAAATAACAAATGCTGATGAAGATGCAGAAAAAGGGGAATGCTCGTACACTGTTGGTAGGGATGTAAACGTAGTGCAACCACTATGGAAAAACTTTGCTTTTTCTAATCAGTTCACATTGATATATTCGTCATTGGAATCTAGAGTTGGTATGTTTTCTTTATTTCTTTAACTTTGGTCTTGAACTTTTCTTTGTGTGCTTGTGTCCAATTGTAATAAGCCTATGTATGTCTAGTTGGTAGAGGCCCTTTATGTTTAACACTAAACTGACTGAATTAAGATTGATGACAAGACACTAGAGGAATGGGCAGGCCTCTGTGAAACCAAAGGAGAAAATCCTATAAAGTGATTGAGTGCAGTTTTGTAGTATTTAAGGACTGTGGTAATCTCAGGCCATGGATTTCATTAAAGAGTACTTCAAATGCAAGATATAAATAAGTAAAACTTATTTCATAAAAAAAATTTTTGAGATGTAAGTGATTAAAGGAAATGCATCACCAGCAGACAATTCATACATTTTCCCAAAGTGAAAATTCCCTGTGATCTTACTATCTAGAAGATCAGATTTACATTTTATTTACATTCCATGACTTTCCACAATGAATTCACTTAAAAAATATATTTGTACTGAGAGCAAAGGTGACTCAATAAAAATAGAAAGAAACAGAATCACAAAAGAGAAGCTATCAGAAACACACGCAATGTCAGAATCTTGCTAGCCTTATGGAAACTTAAGGAGATTGCCTTCTTAATAAAGACAGCTCCATGTTCACACATACAGCATGAACATCACTGTGACTATCTTGTATAAATTTGACATAAACCCTGCATGTGATATGATACCTATAGTGATCATAATATTCAGCTAAAAGTGGCATAAAATTTGATTTTTCTTAAAGTTGGAAGAGACAATCTGTCAAACATAGTTTGAATGACAAAATAAAGGGGTTTTTTGGGACACATTTGAGGTTCTTATGCTTTCTTCTTATGATAAGCCCTTTTTCTCTCTTTACAAAAATTAACCACAAATTCATCAAAAATAAAAAAAGACAATTGAGAATATAGTGAGTTTCTTGTCACTACTATTGTAAAACCAAAGACTTGACCGTTGTTAAAATTGTTTTCTGGGGATTCAGACCCTGGGAGATTGAATGAGGTGAAAGATTCCCATAATGTATTATGCATGAATTATAACCTGGAGGTCATTTTAAAAATACAGAGTGCATGGCTACATTCATGAACTATTGTATCAGACTATTTTAAGAAAGGAAACTAGAAAGCTGGATAACATTTATTTCTGATTTTTAAAGTAAACTCTTTACATAATTTTGTAGCAACTATCCTTTAGATTATAGCCATAAATAGATAAGTCTAAAAACACTTTCACTTTAATGGATCTATTTTTCTGTGGCTTTGGATTTGATCATGTGTCAAGATTTTCGACTCCTTTCTGCTCCATTAAATCTTAGCATTCCCATGTGCCATTTCCATAATACCTTGTTAACATAACCTTCATGACAGTGAGTGATTTTGATTCTCCCAGCTAATTCAAGCCATACTTAAAGATCAGTCTTAGTGTAGACTTTGTTTGTTTTGATTTCAAGGAGTAAAGGCACAGGATGACTGAAGAAAATATTTTTGTATTGCTAAGGATATATTGGGAAATTTACGTTAAAAGTTGTGATGTTACTATTATTTTATATTTGAAAGTATTTGAAGTACTTTTTTGTAGATTTCCTGTGGATGCAACCTAAAAATAGGGGGTTCCATTATGTGAACTTTTATAAAAATCATCCGGAATCTGAAAGGGAAAAATAAAACTCAGTCCTGAATACCATAATTTTTTTCCTTTGAAAAAATAAAATCACCTTATTCTATAATTAGGAAAAAAAAATTTTCTCTCTTCAGATAAAATAAGGCATATGTAGTAAAAGGTAATTTATTAATAATAGTAAAATAACTTATTAAATAAATACAAATATAGCTAAAACTTACATTAGCCATTGAATGTAATATATTGCAAAAATGGCCACAATGATTTGTTGCTTTTCCTGTGTTGAAGATATCTGAATTCTGGACTGGTTTTGTGTGAGTGTCTGTGTTTGTGTGTGTATGCAGTTTGTGTGACATACTTTGACCAGGAAAATCCAGTGAAAGTAACTTCCTCAGTCTAGGCCTGAAGAGACTTTTCCGATTCTACTTTTGCGGCTCTTGGAAATTTGCCATTGGAAACAGCTCAAGACTTCTGTGTTACATAATGGGATACATTTGTTCCAGTCACAGATAATGCTCCAACAGATAGCCAGCCAACGGCCATACATGTGAGTGAGGACATCCATGAGCAGCCAGTCCCCTGCCTATTTACACACTTATGAGCAGGCCCAGCTAAGATGAGCCAACAATCACCCAAGCCAGAAAAATGGCCAAAGTTGTTAAGTTAAATATATTGTTGTTGCGTTAAGACAAAATTTTAAGATAATTGGTTTAATAGCAATAGAATAATTAATATTGCAAACATTGTGTCTTTTCAATCACTGCTTGATATAATTCTTCTAATATAATGTTCTTCTGGATTCTGCAGAAAACATTCTCTATTCATAATTTTTTCACTCAGACTGCTTATAGAGTTTTTGTCTTGATGATATGGTTTGGCTTTGCCCCCACTCAAATCTCAACTTGAATTGTATCTCCCAGAATTTCCATGTGTTATTGGAGGGATCCAGGGGAAGGTAATTGAATAATGGTACTGGTATTTCCTGTGCTTTTCTTGTAATAGTGAATAAGTCTCACAAGATTTGATGGGTTTATCAGGGATTTCCACTTTTGCTTCTTCCTCATTTTCTCTTGCCGCTGCCATGTAAGAAGTGCCTTTCACCTCCTGCCATGATTCTGAGGCTTCCACAGCCATATGGAACTGTTAAGTCCAATGTTTCCTGATACTACATGCCCAGGTGAAGTTGATTTGTGCAGGTTCTATGGCACTTTATATTCAAGTGTGGTTTTTCATGTGTTTCATTATTTTGTGCCCCTCTCCGACCCTGTCAGCTATCATGCCTAATAAGAACTACTGCAAGCACCTGTTAATCTGCCCCCAGATTTTCTCTTTGCTTTCAGAAAAGTTAACAGCTGTCAGCACAGCCTTCAACAGTAGCAGCCTAGCGGCCTGGACTGCACCATTCACCAGGAGACAACAATCAATTTGTGCCCCAATTGCCTAAAGCGGTAACCTGCTCACTGACACACACCTGCATTTATTTTCTTTCATTTTCTCATTTCTCTCACTCTCTTACCTGGTCTCACAACCTAAAGGAACCCCTTGAATTAAATTTTTGTCCTGGATCAGGTTTGGGGGAGCCCAGCCTAAGACTGTGGTCATTCATGTGTTGAATATTTATATCCTCTACTAGCTTCTGACCTCTTCCAGGAATGCAGGTTCTTTTTTCTTTTTTTTCTTTCAGAAGAAGTCTCACCACTCTGTTGCCCAAGCTGGAGTACAGTGGCGTGATCTCGGTTCACTGCAACCTCCACCTCCTGGGTTCAGGTGATTCTCCTGCTTCTGCCTCCCAAGAAGCTGGGACTACAGGTATGCGCCACCATGCCTGACTAATTTTTGTATTTTTAGTAGAGACGGAGTTTCACTATGTTGGCCAGGCTGGTCTTGAACTTCTGACCTCGTGATCTACCCGCCTCAGCCTCCCAAAGTGCTGAGATTACAGGCGTGAGCCACTGCACTAGACCCCCATATCTTATTATCTCTACATTGATCATGTTATCTGGAACATTAGTGTTCAATAAATTTTGGTTAAATGCTATTAGTTTTTTTTCATGGAACTTTTAGTTCTATAATTTCTTTTAAAGAAGCTTTGGAAATCATGTATTATTTGTGTAATTATTTTCCCACCCCACATCCCCAAAGCTAATGTTTCATAATTGGGCATGGAATTAATGAGTTAAAATATATATATTACTAAAATATCAAAAGGTCCCAGTAAGAAAAATTATCTACTTCCCTGTACTCAGGCAAATTTTTATACTTTTATTATTGCAAATGTCAAATTTTTCAGCCTAATATATGTCAGTTTTCCCCAGAGCACAGGCTTTCATTTTTTTAAAAAGCGTATTAGGCAACTATTATAGTTATAATCATAGTAAAAATAGACATACGTTAAAGTGATTAAGAATTTAATACATTCAAAGGATTTAATAAAAATATGGAGTTAACTTCTTTCCTCTGCTATATGATAAATATATTATTATATGGGTTAAAGCCTTTTAACTTAAGTTTTCTCACTTGTAAAATGCAAAATAAAGTAATACTTAACTCTTCATATCATTATAAGAATTAAACGAGGTAATATAAGCAAAGCATTTAGTACAAGCCATGGCACACTGTAGGTAATCATTAAATGGTAACAGTAGGTTTGGGAAACACAAAGATAAATAAAAAATGAATTCAGCTCTCAATAATATTATGCCTAATAAGCAAGAATAAACATGAACACTACTAACTAATGCAATTTAGAAAATGAGGGTGTAAGAAAGTAAAAGAGAAAATACTGTCGTAATTCATTTATATCCATTTGATAGAATCTAGGAAACTTTCTAGAGGAAGTGATGCTTATGCTAAGCCTTGATGGATACATATAATTTGGACAAGGAAAGAAGTATGCAAAATCCATGTCTCATTGAGCAAACATCTTAGATATCCTTATATAGTATTTATCAAATAACGGTAAAAACTGAGTTAGATATGATAGAATCACATTTCCTGACTTTAAATTATACTATAGAGCTATAGAACCAAAGCAGCATGGTACTGGCAGAAAAACAAACAGAGAGACAAATGAAACAAAATAGAGACCCAGAAATAAATTTATACATCTACAGTGAACTCATTTTCGACAAAGATGCCAAGCACATACATTGGGGAAAGTACAGTCTCTTTACTAAACGGTACCAGGAAAACTGTATATCCACATGCAGAAGAGTGAAACTAGACTACTATCTCTTACCATATATAAAATTTAAAATAGGTTAAAGACTTAAATCTGATACCTCAAACTATGAAACTAGTACAAGAAAACATTGGGGAAACTCAGGATCATTGGTCTTGGCAAAGATTTCTTGAGTAATACCCAAAAGACATAGGTAATCAAAGCAAAAATAAACAAATCGGATCACATTAAGTTAAAACATTTCTGCACAGCAAAGGAAACAATGAACTAGGTGAAGAGACACACCTGCAGAATGGGAGGAAATGTTTGAAAACTATATATCTGACAAGAGATTAATAACCAGAATATATAAGAAGCTCAGACAATTCAACAAGAAAAGAAACCTTATAATCTGATTTTGAAATAGGCAAAAGATCTGAATAGACGTCTCTCAAAAGAAGAAATACAAATGGTAAACAGGTATATGAAAAGGAGCTCAATATCATTGATCATTGAAGAAATGAAAATAAAAACTGCAATGAGATATCATCTCACCCAGTTAAAAGTGGCTCTTATTCAATGACAGGCAAGAACAAATGCTGCCAAGGATGTGGAGAAATGGGAACCTGAATTCATACAATGTTGGTGGTAATGTATAATAGTACAGCTACTATAGAGAACAGTATGGAGTTTTCTACAACTAAAAATAGAACTACCATATAACCTAGCAATTCTCCCTGCTAGAAAAGAAATCAGTACACTGAAGTGATATCTACACTGTCATGTTTATTGCATTACTATTCACAATAGCAAAGATTTGGAATCAACCTTTATGTCCAACAACAGATGAATGGACAAACAAAAGGTGGCGCATATACACAATGAAGTACTATTTGGATGTATGAAAGAATGAGATTTTGACATTTGCAAAAACATGGATGGAACTGGAGGTCATTACGTTAAGTGAAATAAAACAGGCACAGAAAGGCAAACTTTGCATGTTCTTACTCAATTGTGGGAGCTAGCAAAGTAATTGTACTCACGGAGGTACAGAGTAGAATGATGGTTACCAGAGGTGGGAAGATTAGTGGTGCAGGGACAGTGGGATGGTAGGTACAAATATACACTGAGATAGAATGAGTAAGATCTAGTATTTGATAGCACAACAGAGTAATTAGTCAATGATGATTTATTATACATTTGAAAATAAAGAGTATAATTGGAATGTTTACCACAAAGAAATGATAAATGTGAGGTGATATATACCCCATTTACCCTGATGCAATTATTATACATCATATGCCAGTATCAAAATATCTCACATACACCATAAATGTATATACCTGTTATGTGCCCATAAAAATTTTTAAAAATTAAAAACTGGATTAGTAATATTAAATTTTTTACATAATAAATACAAATGCCCATTTCAAAATGATTTTCTGGTATGTATTTTCTGTACTTCTGTGTGTTTATTTCAGTAAGACATTAAAATATTATAGCTTACTCTACCAGGCATAAATATGACAAAATACTAAACAAAGTATAGAGAAAACAAAATTTCTTTCATTCACAAAAGCCCATTGCTAATAATTTCTGATTCAGCCCCTTCAACTCCAAGGTATCTAGCATGGATTACTAACAGACACAGAAAACGATGCATAATTTCTTCAATTACTCTGGCTACCTACTTCTTGATATTATACATAATGACAAAGATTCAGGGATTGATTTTTTAGGATATGATTTTTAAAGGAGTTTTTAGAAGAAAATCATATCAACTAATCAGCCATCTATTCATCATTTAACATAACAGAACTGAGGAAAAATCCTTTAGGAGAATAAAAGAATTACAAAATCCCCATGGACTCTAACTCTAGTTACTCCTTTTCATATCTTTTAAATGCTTGTACCTGGAAATTTATCTAACAGTCCAGACTTTTAGCACAGAAACTCTGGGATAGTTTACAAAGAAAACCTGGCAAAAAACAAGAATTAACCCATAGAGTGTTCACATAGTTAGAATAATAATATTAGATAACATTTGAATATTGTTTTACCTATTAAGCCATCATAAAACATATAAGTCTTTAATTTTAATAATCATAAAGTAAATTGTTTAAAGAAAATGTTAAGATGTTCAATTTTAAGTTGAGGAAATTGAAGCTTAGCAAAACAGTTAAGAAGGCTTGGTCTAGATACAATGGCAGGACTTCTTTATCAGTAAAGTCACAGGTTAGAAATCCCAGATTTTGGATTCTTTATAGAGACCTGAATTTGAATCACAAGTCTGCCATTTACTAATTGTGTAACTTTAATCAGTTTGCTTAACTTCTCCATATTTTAAAAAAATTGTTATTGATACATTATATTTAACACATTTATGAGGGTACACGTGATATTTAGCTACACAGATAGAATATGTAATGATCAAGTCAAGGTATTTGAGATATTCATCTGTATTAGTCCATTCTCCTGCTGCTATAAAGACATATCAGAGACTGGGTAATTTATAAAGGAAAGAGGTTTAATTGACCCACTGTTCCACAGGGCTGTGGAAACCTCAGGAAACTTACAATCACAGTGGTAGGATAGGCAAACATGTCCTTCTTCACATGGTGGCAGGAAGGAGAAGTGCTGACCAAAGCGGGGAAAAGCCCCTTATAAAACTGCCAGCTCTCGTGAGAACTCATTCACAATCACGAGAACAGCATGGATGGTAACCATCCCTATGATTCAATTACCTCGCACCAGATCCCTCTCAGTACACATGGGGATTATGATAACTAAAATTCAAGATGAGATTTTGGTGGAGACACAGCCAAACCATATCACTATCACTTTCAGTATTTATCATTTCTATGTGTTGGGAACAAATCAAGTCCTCTCCTCCAGCTACTTAGATATAAACAGTATATTGTTGTCAACTACTGGCAGAGTCATTCTACTCTGCTATTTAACAATAAAACCTATACCTTTTATATGACTGTACGTTTTTACCCATGAACCTACCTCTCTTCATTCACCCTTGCTACAGACCTCCACTTTCCATCCTCTAGTGTATATCATTCTGCTTTCTACTTTTATGAGATCAACTAGTTTGCCTCCTACATGCGAGTGAGGACATGAGATATTTGTCTTTTTGTGTTGGTTTTATTTCACTGAACATAATGACCTCCAGTTCTAAACATGTTGCTGCAAGTGACATGACTTTATTCTTTTTTATGGCCAAATGATATTCCATGTGTATATATACCACATTTTCTATGTTCTTTCATTCACTAATGGATGCTTAGGTTGACTTCATATATTTGCTGTTTTGAACAGTGCTGCAATAAATATGTGAGTGCAGGTATCTCTTTAATATACTGATTTATTTTTCTTTGGATAAATATCCAGTAGTGGGACTACTCGATCATATTGTAGTTCTAATTTAAGATTTTTGAGAAATCTCCTTACTATCTTCCATAGTGACTATCATTTCCACCAGCAGTGTATCGGTTCTTTTTTCTCTGCATCCTTGCCAGCATCTGTATTTTTTGTCTTTTTAATAAAAGCCATGCCATTCTAACTGGGGTAAAATGATAACTTGTTGTGGTTTTAATTTGTGGTTCCTGATGGTCAGTGGTGTTAAGCATTTTTCATTTATCTGTTGGTCTTTTATGTGTCTTTTTTTGAGAAATTTCTGTTTATTTCATTTGCCCACTTTTTAATGGAATTATTTGTGTTTTTTAATTGTTGAGTTAGTTTTATGAGTTCTTTGTATATTCTGGATATCTGGATATTAGTCCCTTGTTGGATGGCTACATTGTAAATATTTTCTCCCATTCAGCAGATTGTCTTTTTACTCTGGTGATAGTTTCCTTTGCTGTGCAGAAGCTTTTTAGTTTAAAACAGTACTATTTGTCTATTTATGTTATTGTTGTCTGTGTTTTAGAAGTTTTAGCCATAAATTATCTGCATACACCAATGTCCTGAAGAGTTTTCCTATAATTTCTTCCAGTAGATTTATTACTTTTGTTCTTATGTTTAAGTCTTTAATCTATCTTGCATATAGTGACAGATAAAAGTCCAGTTTCATTCTTCTGCAAGTGAATATCTAATTTTACAGTACTAGTTATTGAAGATGATGTCCTTTTCTCATTGTATGTTCTTGATGCCTTTCTCAAAAAAAATCAGTTGTCTATAAGTATGTGGATATTTTAGGGGGT
This sequence comes from Theropithecus gelada, assembly GCF_003255815.1. Classification (NCBI taxonomy): domain Eukaryota; kingdom Metazoa; phylum Chordata; class Mammalia; order Primates; family Cercopithecidae; genus Theropithecus; species Theropithecus gelada. The sequence continues at coordinate 73,931,884 of NC_037682.1, read as the reverse complement.
TCTATAGTCTACACTATTAGTCTGTGTTTCTGTTTTTATGCCAGTATTATGCTGTTTTGGTTACTATAGCCTTGTAGTATAATTTGAAGTCAGGTAATGTGATGCCTCTGGCTTTGTTCCTTTTACTCACGATTACTTTGGCTATTCGGGCTCGTTTTTGTTTCATATAAAATTTAAGATTGTTTTTTCTATATCTATAAAGAAGTGATGTTTTATATGAATTGCATTGAATCTGTATATAGCTTTGGGCAGTATAATTATTTTAACAGTATTCTTTCTTTTCATAAGCAAGGGATTATTTCTTTCTTTCCACTCATTTGTGTCCTCTTTAATTCCTTTCATTAGTGTTTTGTATATTTCCTTGTAGATGTCTTTCACCTCCTTGCTTAAAATTCCTGGGTATTTTTTGTAGCTACTGTGAATGGTACTGCCTTCTTAATTTTGTTCTCAGCTGTTTTATTGGTGAATAGAAATGCTACAGATTTTTGTATATTTATTTTGTATCTTGCCACTTTGCTGAACTTATTTACCAGGACTGAGAGGGTTTTTTTGCTGAAGTCTTTCAGTTTTTTCTGGATATGAGCATATCATCCGAAAAAAGGGACAGCTCAACTTCTTCTTTGCCAATTTGATGCCTTTTATGTCTTTCACTTGTCTGATTACTCTGAATAGGACTTCTAGTAATATACTGAATAGGAATGCTGAAAGTAGACATCATTATCTTGCATCAGTTCTTACAGGAAAAACTTTCAGCTTTTCTCTATTCAATATGATGTTCTTTGTGTGTTTGTTGTATATGGTCTTTATTATCTTGGGGTATATTCTTGCTATGTATAGTTTGTTGAGAGTTTTTCTCATAAAGGAATGTGTTTTATCAAATGCTTTGTCTGCATCCATTGAGATAATCATATGGTTGTTTTTTATTCTGTTGATGTGATATATTGCATTCATTAATTTGCATATGTTGAACCATCCTTGAATTCCTGGGATAAATCCTGCTTGCCCACGTCTTTTTGAGGTGTTGCTGGATTCAGTTTACTAATATTTTGTTGAGAATTTTTACTTCTAAATTCCTCAGGGATTTGGGCCTGTAGTTTCTTCTTCTTTATGTTTCTGTCTGGTTTTGGTATCAGGGTAATGGTGGCCTCACAGAATGATTTACGGATAATTCTCTACTCTTCATTGTTTGGAATAGTTTGAAGATAATTAGTTTTAGGTCTTCAAAGGTTTTGTAGAATTTGGCAATGAAGCTATCCATCTTGAACTTTTCTGGGTTTAAAAACTTTTTATTACAGTATTAATCTCATCCCTCACAATTGATATGTTCAAGTTTTCTCTTTCTTCCTGATTCCATCTCAGTAGGTTGTATGTGTCTAGAAATTTGCCTCTATTCTTTATTTATTTTAGTTTGTTATTGTATAGTTATTTGTTTGTTATTGTATAGTGGCTCATCATAGTCTCAGACGCTCTTTTTAAAATTCCTGTTGTATCAGTTGTCATGTCTCCTTTTTTGTTTCCGATTTTGTTTATTTGAATATTCTCTCTTTTTCTCTTGGTTAGTTTAAGAAGCAGTTTATTGGTTTTTTTTCTACTTTATTCAATAAATTATTTAGTTACAGTGTGTATTTTTATAATATCTCTTTTGTGAATTTCTTATTCATATCCTGAATTATTTTTCTGATTTATTTGTGTTATTTTTTAGTATTCTCTTGTATCTCATTGAACTCATAAGCACTTTTTGAATTGATTTTCTGAAATTTTATAAATTTCCTTTGATTGGAACTGTTGCTTGAGATTTACTGTGATTTTACTTTTTTTTTTGGTGGGGGGGCTCTTTTTTTTTTTTTTTTTTTTTTTTTTGCTTTTTTATATTTCTGGAGTCCTTACATTAATATTTGCATATCTGGTATAACAATTACTCCTTTCAATTTTTTGTGTTAACTTCTGTACAGGAAGGCTTTTCCTGAGGCTGTGTCTATGGAGATAGGTGGCAAGGGTATTTTTGCTTGGATTCTGGATGTATCCAGCCATGTCAATGTATGATTTCTTTGTCTGTTAACAGCATCAGTGGTATCTGTAATTTCCTCAGTGGTTTGAATTATTTTACTATTGGGAGCTGCAGAGAGATTTTTCTGAGTATGGGGATGCAAGGTGGGCTAGTTTACAGACCCCTGTGATGGCAATGGCAGGCTGAGCATGCCTGACTTTGGGTCACTGGGTGACATATGTAAACATCAGTGTTAGCAGGTCCAGGTAGGCCAGTTATTGGGCTTCCATGCAGGTTGGCTGAGTACTAGCAGTGGCAGTGGTGAACCAGACAGTTGGGCAGGTCCTCAGACCCCTTCACAGTGTGTTTGGCATAGGTGATGGTCATAGTGGTGTCAGCATAATTCTCAGACTCCCAGTTGGTACTTGTTAATGTCAATGGTATCTTCAGTGGGCTGGGCAGACCAGTTCCCATGTTTCTAGGTGGTGTGTTTGGGTGGGTATGTTGGTGGTGCTTTCCTTCCCTATATTTAATTACCCTATATATTAAGTGGGAAATATAAAATTTAGTTGGTAGTTTTCTGTCAAGCTTCACTATTGTTTGGTTGTTGCTAAGTATAGTTTTACTAACAGCAAAGAAATGTATTCTCTGTATATGGAAAACTATTAATGAGGCTGAAAGAAATAAATACTCCAGCTAGAGTAAGAAGGACCCATTAGTGTTAATGCTAATAGATCAACACAGGAAGTAACAAGAAGAGTTGGACTGAGGTGTGAGGAAGGGCTCCCGGTAACTTAGATGTTCTGTTTTCTGAAATATATAACTTCTGGATGGCCTTCCTAATTAGAACAGGGTGGTTATAATGTATAATGAATAGAACAGTAAGCCAAGGCTGAACAATCTGTGACTCAGATTTGAGAAAGATGGAAACAGCCAGCTCTAGTTCAGGAAAAAACAACAAAAGAAGGGGGGTTGGGGGGTAAGGTGGTAGAGTGAAGGAAGAGAGAATCTTCTTTGTGTATAAGCCAGAATGTTCTCTCAGTCATCAAATATTTCCCAAACTTAAGCTAGTTACAGGGTCCCTTAATAGGAAAGGAATGTAAGAAGAATGATTGAGAAAAAGTTGTTATTGGGGAAGATTTCACATGAAAAATGACATGCCAGAAGAATCTTTCTGAAATAGTTTGACTTGATATGAATAACTTAATTCCACGGATTGGTGACACTTTTGACTCAAGATTAGTTGCCACAATTTGAGATTGAGATACTCAATATAGTGTGGAAATAAGATAATGTATGTTGAGTACCTGGCACTTGGCAAAAACTCCCTAAATAATATTTCTTTAATTATAGTTTTTTCTAAATGTATGCTCCTTCTAACGCATTATGCTCCCTGTTTACATAAACCCTATACCTATTGTCAGCTTTGCATAACTCTTCACGAATCTCTATACCACAGTACATAGATCCACAGATGTCCCAATAATGTTTCATTTGAGATGTAGTGCTGGAGGGAAAAATATAATTAGGTTAGGCTCTAAATGGTCTTCTTTGCCATGTTACAGAATGCATATTTTACCAAAAGAAAAAAAAAAGGCAATAAAGATTGTTGCTGGGTTGTTGTCAAGAAAGTCTCATAGGTCCTTCTCTGAACCCAAAAGATGTCTCAACAGCTCTCCTGGCAATTTAGGCAAGCTACTTCAGATGTTATCAGCCCAAGAATGCCTTGCAAACCAATGCAAAATATCACAAGCCCTTCTTTTGTGCCCTGAAAAAAAAATACTGACACAAAAACCAGCTGAAGCAGAAATATGAATGTCTTCTACTAACACTCCCACTCCCATTTTTCTTTTTTAAGTAGAAGTATAGTCACTGTTACTCGAATTGGAGGACTCGAATTTAAGAGTGAGTCACTTAAATGCCACTGAACTCCATTTTCTCATTCTGAGAGGATAAGAAATAACATTTTAAAACTTTTCTATTATAATCAAATTGAATTGAGCATTTAGAAAAATCCTTAGCACATTATCAATGCTCATAATTGTTTGCTGATTTTGAAGATGAATCCCAACAACTTTATAAAAACAATCAATTCAAGTGCCATCTTAAAAGAAATAATATTTAAGAAACTGTTGTAAATTAAATGAACCAAGTAGAAATAAATAAATGTCATCTCTCATATTTGTGTGTTTCTTCCTTAGAAACGGACTAACTGAAATGCCTCCTGGCATAGGTTGCAGTGAATTCAAGCAATTCTCCTGCCTCAGCCTCCCGAGTAGCTGGCATTACAGGCATCCATCACCGTGCCCAGCTAATTTCTGTATTTTTAGTAGAGATGGGGTTTCACCATCTTGGCCAGGCTGGTCTTGAACTCCTAACCTTGTGATTCACCCATCTTGGCCTCCCAAAGTGCTGGGATTACAGGTGGGAGCCACCATGCCCGGCTGGCAACTTTCTATCTGAAAACATTTTAAATTTGTCTTCTTTTATATACTCTTGTCAAAGTTAAACGTATAAACTGAAAATGTACAAATTAAGATTGTATAGCTCAATGAATTTTCATGAAGGAAACATACCCATATACCAAGCACACAGATACAAGAAGTAGAAACTTGCCAGCAACCCCAAATGGTTTCTTCTTTTGGTCTTTCACCTCTACCTCTTTGGGTGGTGATATGGTTTGGCTCTGTGTGCCCACCCAAATCTCATCTCAAATTGTATAATCCCCAAGTGTTGAGGGAGGAACCTGGTGGGAGGTGATTGGATCATGGGGGCGATTTCCCCCATGCTGTTCTTTGCCCTTTAGTAGCTTGGGGTCCAGTACGGGTGGAAAATATCAAAAGAGATGATGATTGTAATGCAGTGTGGAATGAACTCTAGTAGAGTCTAAACAGCGTGTAAAAAGGAAGGATGGCTTAGGCAGCATCAGTTGAGAAAAGGGATATATAAGGGCGGCTGTTGTAAGTGACAAGGAACATTTAGTTTAAAAGTGAAGCTCTCTGGGCACGGTGACTCAAAGTGCCTGTAATCCCAGCACTTTGGGAGGCAGAGGCTGTGGATCACCTGAGGTCAGAAGTTCAAGACCAGCCTGGCTGACATGGTGAAACCCCATCTCTACTAAAAATACAGAGAAATTAGCCAGGCAAGGTGGCGGGCTCCTGTAATCCCAGCTACTCAGGAGGCTGAGGCAGGAGAACCACTTGAATCTGGGAGGCAGAGGTTGCAGTGAGCTGAGATGGCACCATTGCACTCCAGCTTGAGCAATAAGAGTGAGGGATAGCATTAGGAGAAATACCTAATGTAGATGATGGGTTGATGGGTGCAGGAAACCACCATGGCATGTATATACCTATGTAATAAACCTGCACGTTCTGCACATATGCCCCAGAACTTAAAGTGTAATAATAATAATAATAATATTAATAAAATGAAGTTCAAGGACTTAGGTCTTGCACAGCCATCTCAGTGTAGACATCACATAACAGAGATACTGTCAAGAGAATGTGGCTTTACATGTGGCTGAGTAGGGTCCTAATGCAATATAAATACAGACAATTGTTCTGATGATGTCCAATCTTTTTAGTTCCCAGTTTAAAAATTGGAGTATGTTGGATTAGAATTCCAAAGCCAGTGGGTAGAGGTGTTATAACTGTCTTTACTAAAACTGTAGGACACTGATACATGGCTATAATTTTCTTTCGCCAGGCTCATGCTACATCTGGAATTGTGTACCCTTAAAGTGGGAGTATATTCTGGAGGCTTCTTAGCAAACATTACCTTGAGCTTCACCTATGTGGTGAATCAGAGCTCACTTCAGCTTTATGCAGGTTCCCTCAGGAAAACGCTAGGGGCGGGGTGGGGAATGAGTGTATTTGGGAAATCGTCCCATCCCTTTTTCCATGTCCTGATGATATCTAACATGATGGACTGACACTGTGAATCTTCTGGAATTGAGAGATCAAACTCCCCTGATTAAAATAATTCAATAGTTTTCCCATTGCTCTTGAGACAAAAACAAAATGGCTTAACTTGAATTACAAATTTATTTATAATCTGGTCCCTGCTTATCTCTTCAGCCTTGCTTAAAACCAATTTCCTCCTTGTCTATATGTTCTAATCACAGTAAACTATTTTTAATTTCCCATAGTGAGCCATGCCCTTCTGAGTGCAAGCCTTGTGTTTGCTGTTTCCTCTTTTCCACCCCCAGCTCTACTGCTCATACCTTCTGCTGTGTTCAAGCCTCAGATTAAGCATCACCTTTTCTGAAACAAACAAACAAACAAACTCTCTCTCTCTCTCTCTATATATATATATATATATGTATATATATAATCTTGAGAAGAGTTGAGGTTTCTCTCCTATGGATCCCCAGAACCACATCATCAGTTATTTTATTGCATCAGTTATTTATGGAGAATTGAGATTCCTTATTACATGACATTTCTCCAGTTCACCTCCTTAAAACCAGAAGTCTGAACTTTTAATTAATGGATTTCCAAATCTAAGACAGAACCTAGCTTAGAATGGACGTTCAACAAACACTGAAATATTTGGAGAGATGAGTGAATGTATTAAAGATTTAAACCCAGAAGAGAAGTGCTATTTCAAGTAACTGACTTTCCCTAGTTAGTGTAATTACTTCATCCACTCCCTATTCAGGGGTTACCCTCTTTGAAATGAATAGTTAATTCTCACAGGAAGGCATTGCTTATTTTATAGACTGAATGTGTTCCTAATAAGGTGTATTTTGATATTTCTGTAATTTGAATTCCAGTTTACCCTAGATATATGATGTAACTACCTTTATTTCATATTGTTAAAAATCACTGTGTTTTTTTATTTCAGTTGAAATGTTGCTGTTGCTTTCAAACATCTTTTACGTTTCTATAAACTTTGTAGTCAATAAGTGAATCCAACATGATTAGATTAGAAAAACACGCTTCTTTTATAGAAGAGTATACAATGAGCAAGTGAATAATAACTGCAAATTCCAAATAATTTATAATTATATTTAGTAATTTATTAATTGACTATTTAACATATTTGATTTTATTAATGTGAAACTCAAGTGATTTATAAGTATTCTCGCTACTTTGTAACTTTAAGCCTGAAACTCAGCTCTATTAAATTAAAAAGGGAAACTTGAAAAGTAAAATTGTATGAGTGGTGGAAAACATAATGATTATTTTCCCTTACCTATTTTCCATCTTTTTGCAGTTGTCTTTTTTTTACAATTTTAAATGATGAGTAAATAATTTTCTTCACAAATAAATAAAAGCAATGAAATTCTTTAGATTTCATTAAAGATAACTCAAACTTCCATGGGTTTGTGTGTTTGAGCCTCTCTTCCCTCTGGAGATTGCTCTTTAGCATTGATGGCTGAGAAATCAATTGAGTGGGGACTGTGACATTCACACTGTCTGTCTCCTCCTTCCTGCTCTTGGAACTTAAAAGAAAGTCATTTATTCTCTTGTGACTCTTCTGCCAGAACATGATGAAGGCTTTGCAAAGCATCATTTAAGTGGTACATCCATCACTTGCAGTCCTGCTCCCTTGCTTGCCAAAGACTCTCACACTCCAGTACCTGGGATGTAAACAAAGATAATGCATTTGATTTTCATATTGATCTTGTCCATCTGAAAACCTGGCTTTGCCTGAGGGGACTCCTTCCAGACTAAATGGCCTCTCACTGACCTCGCCTGCCACAGCCCACGATCTCTGCCTCCCAGCCTTGCCTCCATGGAAGCAGGCATCCTCATCACACTCATGCCTTCCTCCCTCCTTCCCTCTCACTTTATTTCAGATACAACCAGTGCAGCTAGTGATTATGATTTTTTAATTTACACAATATGTTCTATTTATTAAAAATAATGTAGTGTTTATAAATAACTAATTTACTGCTAATAAACACATTTATTTGGAAAGTAGAGTTGTACTGTACTCAGATTTTGAAACCAAATGTCTTAAGGATGTAAAACTTGTTTATATATTTACTTGTTTTATACCTGGGGAAGGTTATTTGAATTTCTGTTTTCTTACTTGTAAAGGATAACAGTATTTAGCTCATAGTCTTGATGAGAACATTTATTCGTTTGTTGGTTTTGCTTATTTATTTATTTACCAAGTATTTTTTCTGTAACAGATCCTTTTCCAGGCACTGGAAATGTAACACTGACCAGATAGCCAAGTTCCTCTCTTGTGTAAGTTTCAGTCAAGTTAAGAAATTACGTAATAAGTACAATGCATGTTTTGGGTGATGGATACCCTGAAATTCCTGATTTCATCACTACACAATCTATTCATGTAACAAAATTCACTTTTACCCCATAAGTATATACAAATAAAAAAAATCGAGTCCAACAACATAATTTTGAATATTTTACAATATTAGGTAAATTGCATCATACATGTCAAGTAACTGCCACATAGTAGGTCTCAATAAGTAGTCTTCTTTTTTTTTTTTTTTTTTACTTCTATCACTGTTACAGGTAATAATATTTAATAATTATTTTTCCTTTTCTGTTTATAAAAGCAATTGTGAAGGCTTTGTAATGTGTCAACTAGGCTGGTCTGAGTTACAGTCCCCAAGTTCTTTTTCTAGCATGTTTCTAGTTAGGGTTAGCCACAAGGTATTTTCTCAAGAAATCTGGAGGATGGAAGGCAGGCAGCAGGCATTTGCAGCCAACATACACCTTCTCTAGGTATTCAGTCAAACACTGTTAGGTATGACTGTGAAAGGATTTTGCAGATATAAATAAAACCCAAAATTGATATACTTCAAGTTAATCAAAATGAAGACTATCTTGGGTTGGCCTGATTCGATCAGTTGGCAGTCCTTTCAAAGAGCATTTCAGCCTTCCCTTGGCTGAGAGGCTCCAAACAGCAGGGGGATCTGCAGTTGCTCTTCCTTCCTCATGAATCCTCTTCCTGACTGCCTTTCTGTGGACAATAAGCTTCAACCCATGCCGTTGGGATTATAGCCAGTTCATAATCTTCTCTTTCCTCTTCCTTTTATGTGAACTTCAGGCTTGCTTAGCACATAAGCTAATGGATCATATCAAACATACTTAATAAAAAGAATTGGTTTATGCCATGCACACTCACACACACTACTGATTTTACTTCTGTAGTTGAACCCTGATAGAGTAATATATTTTTATTTTTAAAAATTTGTAGAAATTCAAAATAGGAGAGATAAGTTATTGTAAATATTTAAATTCATCTGTTTTCACTAAAATTATATGCATTTCCTATAACATAAACTCACTGGAAATGAATTTTATTTACTACATGATAGTAATTGTGAATGCATTTATAGTGATTATTCTATTTCATTGCTATAAATAACATTATAGAAAACATATTTGTGCACAGAGCTCATTTTGTATTTTGTACTGTTATGTAAGGGTAGAACCCCAGGGTAGAATTATTAGGTTAAATGGCACGTGCATTTTGTGTCTTTCACTAAATAATAGTTTTGAAAGGACTGTAATCTTTTTATTCCCACCAACAATGCATGAGAGAAGATTGAGATCTTGCCTAAAATAATTATATGCCCACCCAAGGTAGCTGGTTATCCTTAAGAGCTGACAGCATTTGCAAATAGCATAAAGTAGAGTTCTGTTACACATTTCATTCTGTCTTTACTATGAAATTGGTGAATGCCTTATCAAAGTTCCTGTAAAAATATTTTCCTTGAATTGATGCTCTCTGGTGTACTTAATTTGCCATTACCTTTCCTTTGTGTATATGTCACACAGTTCTTCATTCAATTTTTACTTCTCTCTAGTAAGAGAAAATGATTCTGGTTGTCTTTACCCTGATTTCCCAAAGTTCCTATTGCAAGTCTAAGGTCTTTCTCAGCAGGTCTTAGAAAAAGGAGTAGGATGTAACTACCTGAGACCGTTCTTCATGTCTCTTCCTCCTATCTACATGCAACAAATATTTTTTGAGCACCTAAGAAAAGAAACGTGTTCTCTGTTATCAAGGTGATTAAAATGCAGCTAGGAAACAGAGAATATGCAAGTAAACAAACAAACGTAGTTAAAGCTTGAAAGTACAAAGAACGAATCATATTGCAAGCATAATGTTTGATGAGTAGATATGTGTTTACCAGGGCAGATACCACTTTAGTGTGTGGCCAGCAAAGGCCCTTTGTGGAGGTAACATTTAATAAAAGACCTGAGAACTAGGAGAAGTTAGCTCTATGTAGACTTTGCTGGAGAATATCCCTGTCAGATAAGAATTACAAGGTTCTGAAATCAGCTGTTTGAGGGTCTGAAAGTAGGTCAGTGTGACACACGGTAGTCCAGGAGAATGTAAGGATAGAGAGATTACAGGAGAGGTGGCCTATGAGGAGGCCAGAGCACCCAGTATGAGTTTAGATTTCCTTTTGACCAAAACAGGAATCCAGAAGAGAGGTTTCAGCAAGTGAATTGTGAAATCAGTCTCATTAAAAATAATAATAACAAAAAATATGATATTTATTGAAGTGTCAATGTTTTAAATCACTTTACATGTAGTATTTCCTTTAATCCTCAAAACCACCACAAAAGAGATATTATCAATCTAATTTTGCGCATGAGTAATCAGAAGTTGAGGTAGCTTAATTTAAGGTCACATGGTTACTAAGGGGCAGAGCCATGATTTAAGCCATTGCCTTTGCTACAACCCCAACTCGTCTGTCCAGTTTTCAGGAACCAATTACAGTGTCTGGCAAGAGCATTACATTTACTTTATCTATCTTTTTCTAGTTCCTCTCTCTCTCTTCATTTTTTCTTTCCTCCCCCTCACTCAAGTTTTTAATTTGCTCTGGAGACTGGGAATCTTTTCTTAAGACTCAGCTGCATGAAAAGAGCAGAGCTTGTTTATTACCCTTCATGAGTCCTACCATCAGAATGGAGACATTTGCCCTTACTTCAGTTGATAGGATTGAAGGTACAAAAGTATTTCCCTATGACTGAATCTTATTCTAATCTGTCTTGACTCCACATAACAATTACTTCTATCTCTGTGACTGGGCACATGCAAGCATTTCTATTTAATTATCAGAAGGTTGTAATACAAACGACTGAGCAAATACATGCTCATATGTACGTTTAGTTTTTACAGTAAGCCTTTTATAAGATTTATGCCAAGATATCTTAAATTGGATGTTCTCTGCTTAATATCTGGAATAAAGCTGCCTAGCCTGAATGTATTATATTTTAAATGTGAAATTCCACACTATAACACTGTATTTCCATATCTGCAAATATTTTAAAATATTGAATGTATCTGCTTTATAGTTGGTCATAAAGAAGTCATCCCGTTCCTTCTTTTACATACAGATGGATTGTTTCTGTTAATTATCACTCAAATCTGAACGGTGTGGTAGGACCAAGGGATACCTTGAAATCTAAGAAAAGTGTCTCATCTTCCAGAGCTATCAGTTAGGAAGGGGAAAAAAGGTGCAATCGCTACAATGATACTTTAGCAGAAGCTTCTATTGGCAGGAATTGTGGAGCTCAGAGAAAGAAGCAAAGGCTTCAAGATGCTGAACTTTAAGCTGAGTCTTGAAGATAGAGTCTTCAAGTTAAAGAAGAAGGGCTAAGGAAAGTCCAGGGAGAAGGAACTGTGTAAGCTTTGAAGAACCATGATGCATTCTTGGAATTGGTAACATTCCCTTTGAAATATGAATTGAAACCCAGGAAGCATGAAGGAAACAAAAACTCAAAACTTTAAATTAAGACAAGACTATGGTAAAGAGTTTGGCATTGAACATTAAGGAAATGTAACAACTAGAAGGAGTATAAAGGGAATAAAATGCAATTTGTGTTTTTATATTATTGAGTTGAAATTTTCTAGTACATTTTATTCACTATATCTTACCCAATGCATAGTACTTCCTGGTAAAAATGTACTGAGCACATTCAGAATCTAATTTACAAATTGATTTGTACATTTTACAGTCAGTTAAGTACAGTAGCACAGCAGAAGAATTATTCAAATTTCACTATGTATATCTTTATCTCTGGGTTTCCTGGAAAAACAGAAGCCGGTACATGGGGCTGTCTCAATCTAGGTGGAACTCACCTAGAACTCAGCTTCCCACAGAGCCATCTTCCAGATGATTGGCAGCTGGCATTCCCAGAATACTTCTGTAAAAACTGGCATCTAATCCAGAAAGGGGGACAGAGAGTTAGAAGAGCGTTCCGAAAAGTTGCTTGGGGAAGTCCTTGTAAGCATGAGTAGAAAAAAGAATGGGGTCAGTCATTTTAGACAGTGATGGTAATATCGTTTGGATGTGTGTCCTCTCCAAATCTCTTGTTGAAATGTGTTTCTCAATGTTAGAAGGGAGGCCTGATGGGAGGCGATTGGATCGTCAAGGCAGATCTCTCATGAATGGTTTAGCACCATCCCTTTGTTGATAAGTGAGTTCTTGCTCAGTTCATGCAAGATATGATTATTTAAAAGTGTGTAGCACTTCTCCCTTTTCTCTCTTGCTCCTTCTTTTACCATGTCATACAACAGCTCCCCTTTGCCTTCTGCCATGATTGTAAGCTTCTTGAGGCCCTTACCAGTAGCAAATGCTGGAGCCATGCTTGTGGAGCCATGTTTGTAGATCCTGCAGCACCATGAGCCAGTTAAACCTCTTTTCTTTATAAATTATCTTGCCTGAGATATTTATTTATAGCAGTATAAAAGTGGCATAGCACAGATGGCATTTTCAAAAAATCATGGAGAAAATACTGATAATGACAATTTGATATGATTTGACAGCAGTTTATGTATGGGAACTATCAAGGAATTGAAATTAAACTCACGCATATTAATATTTATTTAATATAATTATTTGAAATATGTTCCTGTAGAGGTAATTCCTCCTAGTAGCTTTAGACATATTGGCTACCCAAACAATGTAGATAAATGTTAAATATTCACATAAATTATTTATTTTAGTTTTTCAGTGTTTTCATATTTTTATTCAAGTATTTGCTGAATGCATATTATGTTGTATAGTCCATGACAATTAAAAATAAATTAGACATTGTACTTTCAAGGAGCTTAACATTTATTTGAATAAAACAGAGCTTTTATAAATAAATATTATTAATTATTATAATAATTAAAAAAGATAAGGTATGGAAAAGTATATCAGATGCTCAAATCATTATGGAAAACAAAAGGAAAAAATAATGATAATCTATGTGGAAGGCTGACAGAGACGACTTCATAGAGGAGGTGACCACTTAGCCAGGCTCAGAAAAATACGTAGGGATATCAAAGATAGATTATTGAAAGAGAGATTATTCTAGATACAGACAATAATCTTAAATATGTTTGGAAGATGTTATTTTTTAATCATTGCAGCTTAATAGGTTTGATGTATTCTCTCACCTTTCCTTTTTCTTTCTACTGTAGTTTGATGTTAAGTGTATAGAAAATGCTGAGGTCAGACATTTAAAAAGTATGCTATGAGAAATGTAGGTCTATCATTTGAACTCTACTCTCACTGTTTATTATTGTGTCCTGCATCTAAGGCTCAATTCCCTTATGAAAATGAAGAGTAATGTCACCTATTTTGTTGTTGTGAACTTTAAGAGAGACAATAAAAGACTTGGCGCGGTGGCTCACGCCTGTAATCCCAGCACTTTGGGAGGCCAAGGAGGGCGGATCACGAGGTCAGGAGATAGAGACCATCCTAGCTAACACGGTGAAACCCTGTCTCTACTAAAAATACAAAAAAAAAAAAAAAAAAAAAAATAGCCGGGTGTGGTGGCGAGCACCTGTAGTCCCAGCTACTCTGGAGACTGAGGCAGGGAAATGGTGTGAACCAGCAGGCAGAGCTTGTAGTGAGCTAAGATCACGCCAATGCACTGCAGCCTAGGCGGCAGAGAGAGACACCGACTAAAAAAAAAAAAAAAAAAAAAAGAAAGAGAGAGGGAGATAGTAAAAAACCTGAAGCACAAATGCAAAATATCTGTTAGCTCTTTTTTGTATACTAGACTATGCATTCTTAGTTTGTCCCAGCTTCAAAGCCACTGCCCATTTGGTATGTTTTTCTTTGTTATCATTACTAAGCCACAGGTGTAACTTTAAAATGGGAGTGCAGGGGTCCATAGACAAAGTTTTGGGTTAAATCCCTAGAAAACTCATTCTAGCTAATAAAACCTTATTTTGATTATCCAATTAGTTTCTAATTAGATTTAGCATTTCTAGCTTCTATTTATGTATTTATCTCTTCTACAGAGTGGTCAAAAAAGGCTACTTCAGTGGTCTTGCTGATGTACAGTTACCCAGTGCCTCTAAATTCCTTTGTTTTATTAGTTACAAACAAATAATATGTTAGGTCTTGGGAAGAAACTTCTCCCGTCTTTGTAAGTCATGACATATAGCCATTCAGAAATACATCATTTTAAAAATGTTTTGTTCTATATTCTTCCCTGTGTTCTAGTATCCTAGTATTCTTCCCTGCTGACATTCCCAAAATGTTTATATCTACAAATCAAATTTCTTTCAAATTTGCAGAAACACCAGAATATTGGGACTCATTTGAAGAGAAAAAAAATAACATTTTTATTATCTTTTAAAATTTATTAAACCAAGCCACATTATATTATTATGCTATGTCTTCTAATGTCTTCTAACTCAAACTCTTTTATTTCATGATATAAAATTTTGATTGTGGGATTTTGAAAAGATACCCTCTTTTTCTATAATATGAAAGTCATCTTTGTTTTACATTTATGGCCCATAACATAACATAAATACCAAACAGCTCACAGAAGTTTAATAGGTGATACTTAATCAGCAAACATGTTTTATTCCAACCAATTTATTTTTTCTTCTCCACATAAAATTCAATGAAGGCTATACATATATATATGTGTGCGTGTAGATGTGTGTATGTACACATACAAATATGTGTGTGTAGGTGTGTGTGTATATATATATTTACTTTGCTCTCCCATTTTTTCTTGCACAAAAATCATCAAGATTATATTAGTATTTCATACAATAGGATTTGGCACTTGAGACTCACAGAGAGAAGTGTAGATGAATTATTCACATCTGAAAGGAAAGTCAATTGGGGAAATAAACATTAAAATGATTTGCAATCTGCAGTTATTCAAGAGAAGCAGAATCATCAAGTGTAAGAGAAAGCTGAGAACACTAGGAAATAAATGGCTCAATTGATTTACGGCATGTTTTCACAGCACCCAAATTTTGAGAAAAGGCCCAGATCAATCAAAAAGTCCCATTAATGCCTTTCAAATCTAAGATGCTGAAATTACATATTTTATTACCATTTCAATTATTATTATTGAATCATACTTTCTCAGGGGCTAAAATCATTCTCTGTTTAAAACTCAGAAAAATTTTTGAAGTTAAATTAACTTTGGTGCAACAAAGATGCTGCTTAATAAATTAACTTTTGATAGTATAAATGTTGAAGAATTCAGTGTCACAAGAGTCAAAACTCTGTCCCAAATTGTCCAATTAATTGCCTGTGAATATTAAGAACATGAGCTTAAATATACTTCCTTCTCAGAAGGAAGATAAGTAGTTAAGTATAGCAGAAAGCACATTGGCCTTGAAAACCAACAGTCTTGCTCTCTACCTCAGACTGTGCCCTTGACCCAGGGACAAATTCCTAAACCTTACTAACCCTGACTCAATAACCTAATTGAAAAAATGAACTTTTTGATATTGAGCTGCATATGAAGTACCTAGAACTTTGTCCAGACCAAATTAGAAGCATGATCTTAGTTTCTTTTTTTTTCTTCTATTTCTCACTAAGCTCTATTGTAGCTCAGTATCATAAAGTATTACATTTCCTCTTTGTATTTTCAGTCCACAGAAATGAAAATATATAAACGCATCATAATATGAGATAAAAGATGTCTGTTTAGATTTCCAAATTGGCTAAGTCAGAATAAAATAAGCTGACACGAGAAAGCATGTTTAACCTATAAAATGGTGCGTACATGATAATTACTGTTTCACCATGATGGTGATGACAAAGTGACATTTGCATAGTTTGAGTGATTGTTAAACTTGTTAAGGCTATTTATATTGAGAGTATTATATGGAATGTTATGTATATAAGACAAAATGGGGAAAATAAGAAAGGAGGGAAAGTAGAAAGGAAAGAAGAAAGGGAGAGTGAGAGATGTAGGAAGAAGGGGAGGAAGGAGGGAAGAACTCCAGGGAGGAGAACATTCACCAGTTCACTGAAAGAAAGGTAAAGCAAATCCTTTAGGTCCCATTAAATTAGAAAGCTTGTTCACAGCAAAAGAAGCTATCAACAGAATAAACAGACCACTTACAGAATGAGAGAACATGTTTGCAAACTCTGCATCCAACTAAGGTCTAATATACAGAATCTATAAGAAACTCAAACAAATTAATAAGTAAAAAACAACCCCATTAAACATGGGCAAAGGACATGAACAGACACTTCAAAAGAAGGCATGCACATGGCCAGCAAGCATATGAAAACATGTTCGACATCATTAATCATTAAAGAAATGCAAATCAAAACCACAGTGAACTATCATCTCACACCAGTAGGAATGGCTATTACTACTAAGTCAAAAAATACCTGATGCCAACAAGGCTGTGGAGAAAAGGGAATGTTTATATACTGTTGGTTGGAATGTAAATTAGTTCAGTCTGTAGAAAGTAGTTTGGCGATTTCTCAAAGATCCCAAAACAGATTTACCATTTGACCAAGCAATCCCATTATTGGGAATATACCCAAAAGGATACAAATTATTCTACCATAAAAGACACATGCATGCTTATGTTCATCATTGCACGATTCACAACAGCAAAGTCATTGAACCAAGCTAAATGCTCATCAATGGTAGACTGAATAAAGAAAATGTGGTATGTATACACCATGGAATACTACCTAGCCAAAGAAAAGCAGGAGATCATGTCCTTCGCAGCAACATAGATGCAGCTGGAGGCCATAATCCATCCTATGCACACTACAAAGGAACAGGAAACCAAATACTTAATAGCCTCACTTATAAGTGGTAGCTAAACATTGAGTACACATGGACACAAAGAAGGGACCAACAGACACTGAGGCCTAGATGACAGTGGAATGTGGAAGGAGGGAGAGGATCAAAAAACTGCCTATTGGGTATTATGCTTATTACCTGTGTGACAAA
Organism: Theropithecus gelada; assembly: GCF_003255815.1. Classification (NCBI taxonomy): domain Eukaryota; kingdom Metazoa; phylum Chordata; class Mammalia; order Primates; family Cercopithecidae; genus Theropithecus; species Theropithecus gelada. The sequence continues at coordinate 73,914,733 of NC_037682.1, read as the reverse complement.
ATAATCCGTACATCAAACCCCTCTGTCATGCAAGTTACCTGTATAAGAAACTTGCACATTTACCACTGAATCTAAAATAATAGTTTTAAAAAGTCCTAATAAGAATATGATAAAAAGACTCTAGAAGCAATTAAGGTCATATATTTTAGAATGCAAGAATAACTATTGTTCTCATATAAGGAAACAGGTTTCTGGGAAGTCAAATAACGTGCTCAGATTGACACATCTAGTGAAGTTATTGACTCTAACTTTGAATTCAGATATAGTTGCCACCAACCAACTTCCTCTTTCCAAAAAATTATTTAATTATTTATTTCTAATACCTGAAATGCTCCATTTTACTGAAGATGAGAACTAGCCAAAAACAATAATAATAATAAAAGAGAGAAGTCTGGGGGAATTGACAAGAACACAAAAAGGGCAATATTGCACCCAGTTACAATACTCAGTTAATTCTTTCGCAAATTACATTCTTGCAATAGTCAATAACATGTACAAATACTTACACATCCATAGTTGATCATTTTGATCGACTTCAGTAGAAATTAAAATAGACCATGTGTAACCTCCCTTTCCTGGACACTAATCTTGTAATTAATTACCCCATTTTTTTTTTCTTACTAGAACTAATTAAATTTTGTTAGAAACTGAAGCCAAAAGTGATAACTTGAGAGTAGTATACTCTACTGTGGTAGAAATTTTAAATATCAGATCAGCTGTTATATTCTGCATAAACTAAAAAGCTGTGGATATTTTCTCCAGGTAAAAGTTTTCAATATAATGTAACTGTCTCTTCACAGTTTAGGAGAAGAACAAACCTTCTTTTATATCCTTTGTGTCTAAGAAAGTATTCTCTTCTCGATTCCATAAACTTTCTTCCTGTTCAATTTGGGAACTTGGTGCCATGGACAGCAATGTGGAGGCTGAATTTCATGGCTGAGTTTGTGTCTAGTCTCCACCACTTACTAACTATACAAACTTCAGAAAAGCACTTAACATTCTAATTCCCAAATATTCCCCCCCCAAAAAAATAAAAATAAAAAAGTAAAATGAGGATAGTCTGTCTGTACAATTTTTACATTTATTGGAATATCTAAATGTAAAAATATGTTTGAGAGTTCTCATTTTCAAACTATAATAGACAAAATAAAAAGACTCTAATATTCAGCAAGTGCAAGTGTGTGTATGTGTATACCAAACTTTGTTATCTTTACTGCATGTCTTTATGAACTGCTCTTTTCCCTAATGTCTTCCTTTCCCCAAAGGATGTTTTTTAACTTTTATTTTAGGGTCAAGGGTACATGTGCAGGTTTGTTATAGAGGTAAATTGAATGATTTGGTGTTTGATGTACAGATTATTTTGTCACACAGGTAATAAGCATAGTAACCAATAGGCAGGTTTTTTTTTTTTTTTTTTTTTTTTTTTTTTTTAATTCTCTCCCTCCTGCCACCTTCCACTGTCAACTAAGCCCCATTGTCTGTTGGTCCCTTCTTTGTGTCCACATGTACTCAATGTTTAGCTACCACATATAAGTGAGAATATGTGGTACCTGGTTGTCTGTTCCTGTTTCAGTGTGCTTAGGATTATGTCCTCCAGCTCCATCTATGTTGCTGCAAAACACATGATCTCATGCTTTTCTGTGAGTACATAGTATTCCATGGTGTATATGTACCACATTTGGTAAATGTGTGCCATGACAGTTTGCTGCACCTGTCAACCCATCACCTAGGTATTAAGCCCAGCATGCATTAGCTATTTTTCCTAATGCTCTGCCTCCTTTCACCTTACCCCCTGACAGGCCCCAATATGTGCTGTTCCCCTCATCCATGTCCCGTCAAAGGACATGATCTCATTCCTTTTTATGGCTGCATAGTTTTCCATGGTATATATGCACAACATTTTCTTTATCCAGTCTATCACTGATGGGCATTTGGGTTGATTCCATGTCTTTGCTATTGTGAAATGTGCTGCGAGAACATAGGTGTGCATGTATCTTTGCAATAGAGTGATTTATATTATCGAAAAGGGGTTTTTGTGGAAAATTAAAATTAATGAATTCAGAAATATAACTCTGTATTTAAAAATATTATCAGTTCAATTTGGCCAAATGCAGACAAAAATATTTTTAAAAAATAGATAAAAGTTGGCCGGGCATGGTGGCTCAAGCCTGTAAACCCAACACTTTGGGAGCCTGAGGTGGGTGGATCACGAGGTCAGGAGATGGAGACCATCCTGGCTAACACAGTGAAACCCCATCTGTACTAAAAAATACAAAAAATTAGCCAGGTGTGGTGGTACGTGCCTGTAGTCCCAGCTACTTGGGAGGCTGAAGCAGGAGAATTTCTTGAACCCGGGAGGCAGAGGTTGCAGTGAGCCAAGATCAAGCCACTGCACTCCAGCCTGGGGGACAGAGCGAGACTCCGTCTCAAAACAAAAAACAAAAAACAAAACAAAACAAAACAAAAAAAGATAAAATTATGTTAGGCCAAAATTCAGGGAAACCACATTTGATGATTCAGTATAATTGCAAGAAGTTAGCAAGAGAAAGGAGACATGTTGTAGATATTCTGCTTTTATCTTTTTCATTTACTGTGGCAAAAACAGCCTTTGTTTCCATATGACTTGGATGGAGCTGAACCATGCCATTGCTTGTCACAAGGGTAGTACTGTCAATTAAAAGACTCAAACTCTGCAAAACGTTTGAAGAGATTTATTTTGAGCCAAATATGAGTTAGCATGACCTGTGACACAGCTGTCAGGACGTCCTGAGAACATGTGCCCAAGGTGGTCGGGGTCCAGCTTAGTTTTATACATTTTAGGAAGGATGAGAAATCAATCAAATACATTTAAGAAATACATTGGCTTGGTCCAGAATGGCGGGACAACTCAAAGAAGGGGTGGGATTGGGAGGGTGGGGATAGCTTCCAGGCTATAGGAAAATCTAAACATTTTTCTGGTTCACAATTGGTTGAGTTTGTTTAAAGGCCTGGGATCACAGGGAAAGTAAAAATCTGGTTGAAGGGATAATTGGTTGTAGAGATCAAAGTTTCATCATGCAGATGAAGCTTTTAGCTACCAGGCTTCAGAAAGAATAAGTTGTAAAATGTTTTTTATCAGAGTTAACATCTATGTTGATGTTAATGGTGGAGAGGTATAATGAGGCATGTTCAACCCTCACTTCCCTTCATGGCCTGAAACAGTCTCTCAGGTTGTGCACATGTACCCTAGAACTTAAAGTATAATAATAATAATAATAATAATAATAATAAAAAGAGCCCTGGCTGAGGAGAAAGTCCATTCAGATGGTTGAGGGGGCCTTAGAATTTTATTTTTGTTTTACAGTACTATGACCTTTGGCAATACAGAGATACCATTTACTGAGGCATTTCCCTTAGATTGTTTCTGGAAGAGCATGTATTCTCATACAGAGGCACTCAAGTCTTTTAATACACTGGATAATAGGAGAGAAAGAGAAGATTTGGGATCACTAACTATGAGGAAGATGTAACACCATGGTTGTTCTTGCATGTCTTTTCCTGAGCCTCCTGGAGGGTGAAGCCAACCCAGAGCAAGACAGCCTAGAGAAAAGGTTCAAGAGTCCAGGTGACATCATTTAAACCCTAACCCAGTTGGGTCTTTTATAGGATCTGATGAGTTCACATTTGTTATTAATTTAAGTTGAGTTTATAACTGAAAGACATCACTATAAGGTGATGCTTGTATATCCTATGAAATATTTTACTAATTGATGTTACATGAATTCATGGCACACTTGGGAAACCTAAAAAAGGGTGATTTACATATAGATAGAAAACACTGGTAAACAATAAGGCAGGAGCTAGGCAGCTACACATGTTAAAAATGCCCTAGGGTTAAAGACCCTAGGCCAATGAAGAGCCATAGGGTTTTATGGAGAAACAAAACATGGCCAGAAGTCTGTTTTAATACACTAAGGGTCAAAATAGATATTTTTACCACTACAAACCTTATGGAAAACAGGAATGATTTGGATAATACCATTAATTCCATATTCATGTTTTAATGCATTCAATTCCCAATAGAAGACTAATATTCCCTACATCATAGCTACCAGTTTGATTGTGATTAATGGAAAAATAGCAATGATTAAAAAATATAAAACAGAGGTTCCTTTTGTCTGTAAAGTTTATGACAACTTAATTGTGTAAAGAGAGCTACATAAATGGCAACCAGGTGTTGAATGGAGGAAGTTCCTGTCAGTTCCTACAGGAAGTTCAAGGCCACTGTAATGTTCTAAAAGACATATAATTAATGCAGGATCTTTGCTCCTTAGTTCAGCTAAATCTGGGTTCTTGCAGGAAAAACTGGGCATGCAGATACATTGAAAAGTGAGGATAGCAGAATTTATTAAGTGAAACAAAAGCTCTTGGTAAAGAGAGGAATTCTCCAAGCAGGTTTCCCCCTCACAATTGAATACCATGGCTACTACCGGTGAGCTGAAGCGGCCAGTCTCCTCCCCTGCATGAGGTGCAAATTCCTGTCACTTCTCCCCATTCCCACAGTGCACAGGCGGGCATGCCCAGGCAAGCCATAGATAGTATTTGAAAAGGCAATATTAGGTTGGTTAAAAGACATTATACAGAAAGAATCAATTGGGAAAAGACCTGCAAACAGGAGCAAAAGCTTTCCCCCTGGGTCACAGGCTCCATCTGGTACAAGTAGTCCTGTCCCTCAGCCCCCAGGCTGCTCCAGGCCAAAAAGTGCGGCTTCACCAGGGGCACCACCCTACCTAGTCAGGTATCTGTCTGTCTCCTGTTTCCATCACAGTCATTATGTCCACGAATCTCCTGCTGGTCTGTCATAGCTAGATGCAAGCTATAAATGACAGATATTAAAGTACAAAGCTATCATGCCCTGGGAATGAGCACATCTGACATTTATTAAGCACTTACCATGTGCCACATATTTTTAAAGTTATTTATATATATATATCTTGTTGAATCTTCACAAAAACCTGCAAAATACGGGGACATTGTTTTTCCTATTTCAAAATATATGTAAATGTCTTGCCCAGCATCACATAGATTAAACTCAGGAAATTTGGCTCTAGACCATGAGCTCCTAATCACTAGGTTTTGCTGTCTCTGTCATTATCATCAGCTGGAGAGATAATATGAGCCATTCCCTTTACATTTCTGAGAAACTAATACATAAGGCCAGTATATGACTATCTCTGGAAGAACTAAACTTCATGCTTGCCTAGAGTCCTCTAACCATGGACTATAAAATAACAACTTAAAATGAGAAGCACTATATGCCATATTACTTGAATTAATTCCTTATTATATAAGCATGCATTTCATTTCAGTTAATTCTCCCTCCAAAATAAACCAGCTGATGTTATCTCTACACCACTTTATTGATGAAGACCTTTAAATCTTCTGAAAATACTTTGAGTTATTTTTTTATCCAGTTCATGTCTGGCCTGAATAGGTTTATTATTTTGTATAACAGGCATTAATTTGCATATCTTTCCTCCTATTAGTAAAAATAAGAACAGTAGAAAATGCATTATGTTTGAGCAAGAAGACAGAAAATGAGATTAATTGGGTCATTTGGAATGTATAGGGTCTGACAGCTCTCTTTATGTTGATTTTATATCCAATATTGAAAGAACAGGGGAAATGCCTTGCTAAATAAGACTTGTTACAATTTTCATCTGTAGCTATGCAATTGCTTCTCCCAAAGGAATATAGATTGTTCCTGGTTTTATGTGTGCTTGATTCCTTTTGCTTTCTAGTAATTTCTGTGTCAAATTGCTTTACATAATTTTAAACGTGTTACTTGAGAGCCAAAAGCAGTTGAATGAAAATAGTAAGAAATTTAGGAAAGAAAATCTGAAATCAAAGACTGGCTTAGGGAAAACATATTATAATCTTTTGTAACTACTTTCTTGAAATTGGCAATTTCTAATTGTGTTTTAACTTTTTGTTTTCATACTTATAAATTATCTTAGGAGCTGCTCTTTTAAAAAAGGAAAATACTTTAAGAACTAGCATTAATTTAATACTTTATAGGAACAGCCTCACAATATAATTTTCCTGCATTTCTACAATAATCTCAGACATAAGATATTAAGGTTCCCATTTTACATAAAGATATGAGATTTGAAAAAGTTTTAATCATTTATAAAGTCAGAGTCATTAAATGATACAATCTGAATTCCTTCAGCTATCTAAAGCAAACCTGTAAGACAACTGATATCATTATGACCTCATTATAGATGCACCAGAAAGTTAAATTTTTCTAGAATCAATTATGTAGAATATATTATTGTGTTAGTGGACATGGTAAATATGTGTCTTATTTTTTTGTTCATAAATTAATTGAAATTCATTATTTGTGCAGATTGATTTCTTGATTTTAGTTGCATTTCAGAGACGCTTTTCTTATACTTATGAAACAATCAGTACTCCGACTATAAACTATATTGACTTCATGACATGCTAGTGTCTCTGGTAGTTTATTTTTAAAATCAGATACAGATAGACTCTTAATTAAATTTTTATTAATACTGTTCTCTGCCCTAGTGAATAGGGAGTATAAAAGGAAAATATCTTGGGCCTCTTCAGACTGGGAAGTGCTCAGGGCAAATATGCCTCCCATTCTATTCAAAGTCATCCCTCTGCTCACAGAAATAGATCCATATTCTGATTGCCTTCTTTGGGAAGACTTAGAGAAACTCAAAAGAATGCAACCATTTGTCTCTCACCTACTGTGACCCAGAAGCCCCTCATTGCGGGGAGGGGGTGGGTGGCAGTTGCTTTGAGTTGTCTCTGTCTTTCTGGATGAAAGTAATGTACTTCTTACATATATTGGTTGAAGCCTCATGACTCCTGAAAATGTGTATGACCAAGCTGTGTCCCGACCACCTTGGGCACATGTCGTGAGGCCTTCCTGAGGCTGTGTCACAGGCACATTCTCCACTTTGGCAAAATAAACTTTCTAAATTAACTGAGACCTGTCTCAGATGTTCTGGGTTCACGAAAGAATAGACAGAAAGGAAACTCAATTGAACAATATATGGTAATATGTATTAGTCCATTTTGACATTGCAATAAGGATACAACTGAGCCTGGATAATTTATAAAGGAAAGAGGTTTCATTGACTCATAGTTCAGTATTGCTGGGGAAGCCTCATAACACTTACAATCATGGCAGAAGGTGAAGGGTAAGCAAGGCGCCATCTTCAAAACGCAGCAGGAAGAAGTGATGAGAGTGTTGGAACCGAACTCTCGATTCCCTCCTGGGCAGGGGTCGCCGCGAAGGATCACCGACACGAGGTTCACAGCAGAGAGTTATTTATTACTAGCGCGCTAGGGTCCCAAGCTCTAAGTTGGCCCTGGGACCCCGACTGCTTGTTACAGGCTGTTTATATAGGCAAACACAAGTTCAAACACAGCTTATGGCGCGAAATTCAAACAAAGCTTAAGGCGTAAAATGATTGGGTCTAGCTATAGCCTGAGCAAGGGGTCTTGGTTTAATTGGTTAGAGCAGGACTTTATGAGGTTCTTTCCTGGAGTTGATGATTCCGGGAACTTCGAGGCAGGGTGAGACCCCTGGAATTGGCAGGGTGGGACCTCATGAGGTTGTTTCCCGGAATTGGCAGGGTGGGACCCTATCAGGGTGGGACACTATCGAGGCAGGGTGGAACCCTATCTAGGCAGGGTGGGACCCTCTCTAGGCAGGGTGGGACCCTCTCTAGGCAGGGTGGGACCCTATCTAGGGCCACCTGGTGCTAACTTTTTAGGTTTTGTGAGGCCTAGTTTCAAGAGAAGAGGGAAGAGCCCCTAATAAAACCATCAGATCTTGTGAGAACTCACTATTATGAGAACAGCATGGGGGAAACTGCCTCTATGATCTAATTACTTCTGCCCGGTCTCTCCTTTGACTCGTGGGTATTATGGGGATTATAGTTCAAGATGAGATTTGGGTGGGGACACAAAACCTAATCATATGATTCTGCCCCTGCCCCCCTCAAGCCTCAAGTTCCTTTCACATTTTAAAACAAATCATGCCTTCTCAATAGTCTCCTAAAGTCTTAATTCATTCCAGCATTAACCCAAAAGTCCAAGTCCAAAGTCTCATCTGAGACAAGCCAAGTCCCTCTGTCTATTAGTCTGTAAAATCAAAAGCAAGTTAGTTACTTCCCAGATACAAAGGAGGTACAGGCATTGGGTAAAGACACTCAGTCCGAATGGGAGAAATTTGCCAAAATGAAAGGGCTACAGGCCCCACGCAAGCTCAAAATTCAGTGGGGTTGTCAAATCTTACAGCTCCAAAATGAACTCCTTTGACTCCATGTCTCACATGCAGGTCATGTTGATTCAAGAGGTGGGTTCCCATGGGCTCAGGCAGCTCTGTCTCTGTGGCTTTGCAGGGTACAGCCCTGCTCCTGGCTGCTTTCATGGACTGGCATTGTCTACAGCATTTTGAAGTGCACAGCGCAAGATGTCAGTGGATCTACAATTCTGGGGTCTGGAGGATGATGGCCCTCTTCTCACAGCTCCACTATGCATTGCCCCAGTGGGTACTCTGTATGGTAGTTCCAACCCCACATTTCCCTTCTGCACTGCCCTAGCAGAGGTTCTCCATGAGGAATCTGCCCCTGCAGCCAACTTCTGCCTAAACAACCAGGCATTGTCATACATTCTCTGAAGTCTAGGCAGAGGTTCCCACACCTCAATTCTTGACTTCTGTGCACCTTCAGGTTCAACACCATGTGTAAGCCATCAAGGTTTGAGGCTTTTACCCTCAAAAGCAATTGCCTAGGATGTATGTTGGGCCCTTTCAACAATGGCTGGGATGCAAGGCACCAAGTCCTGAGACTGCACAAAGCAGCAAGGCCCTGGACCCGGCCCACAAAACCATTTTTTTTTTCTCCTAGGCCTCTTGGCCTGTGATGGGGGAGGCTACCAGAAAGGTCTTTCACATGCCCTGGAGATATTTTTCCCATTGTCTTGGTGATTTAACCTTTGGCTCCTTGTTGCTTATGCAAATTTCTGCAGCTGGCTCTAATTTCTCCTCCAGGAAATGGGTTTTTCTTTTCTATAACATCCTCAGGCTGCAAATTTTCCAATCTTTTTTGCTCTCCTTCCATTTTAAATATAAGTTCCATTTCTAAACTACCTCTTTGTGAATGCATAAAATGGAATGCTTTTAAGAGCACCCAAGTCATCTCTTGAATCCTTTGCTGCTTAGAAATTTCTTCTCCCAGATACCCTAAATCACCTCTCTCAAGTTCATAGTTCCACAGATCTCTAGGGCAGGGGAAAAATGCCATAAGTCTCTTTGATAAAGCATAGCAAGAATCACCTTTATTTATTCCAGTTACCAACCAGTTCCTACTCTCCATTTGAGACCACCTCAACCTGGACTTCATTGTCCGTATCACTATCAGAATTTTGGTCAAAGCAATTCAACAAGTCTCTGGGAAGTTTCATATTTTCCCACATCTTCCTGTCTTTTTCTGAGCTCTCTAAACTGTCCCAACCTCTGCCTGTTACCCAATTCCAAAGTTGCTTCCACATTTTTTAGTATTTTATACAATGCCCCACTCCCAGTGCCAATTTATCGTATTAGTCTGTCCTCTCTTTACTACAAGGAAATACTCAAGACTGGGTAATTTATAAAAAATGAGGTTTCACCATTGCTGGGAAGGGCTCAGGAAACTTACAGTCTTGGCAGAAGGTGAAGGGGAAGCAATGCACCTTCTTCACAAGGCACAAACAAGGCACAAGGAAGGAGAAGTGCCCAGGGAAGGGGGAAGAGCCCTTTATAAAAACATCAGATCTTGTGAGATCTCACTCACTATCATGAGAACAGCATGAAAGAAACCACCCCCACGATCCAATTACCTCTACCTGGCCTCTCCCTTGACACAATGGATTATGAGGGTTATGGGGATTATAATGCAAGATAAGATTTGGGTGGGAACACAAAAAACCTAACCCTATTAGTGGCATCTCGCAATTTTAATAGCAAAGCTTTTGTCACATTCTTGGTTAACCAAAGGGAGGGATTTATTATTTTGCAGTAGGGTCTGAAGATCATTCCATTGCCAAAATAATAATCATAATCATAATCATAATCATAATGGAGAGGAGAGAAAACCTGAGAGATTGGTAGAGAGAAGTGCAGAATGAGAAAGAATGAATGAATAAATACCAGCTCTCTAGATGTTGGAGATATTGACCTTAGTTGAATAAATGGTTTAAAAGTTTCTTATTTTTTATGGCATTATATGTTCATTTGTGTTAAAAACAGAGATAGGTGTATCTAATATTTAAAATTAAATTTCTATTGTTAAGATGGAGAACCCGCTACCTCTCCAAATCCAGTTGTATTTGTTCATTCTCCTATTGCTATAAATAAATACCTGAGACTGGGTACTTTATAAAGATAAGAGGTTTAATTGGGTCAAGGTTCTATAGGGTGTATGGGAAGTATGATGCTAGTATCTGCCTGGCTTCTGGACAGGTCTTAGGAAACTTACAATCATGGCAGGAGAAAAAACAAGAGCAGGCAACTCAGAGAGCAAAAGCATGAGCAAGAGGGAGTGGGGAGGTGCCACACACTTTTAAACAGTCAGGTATCTCAATAACTTACTGACTATCATGAGGACAGCACCAGGGGGATGGTGCTAAATCACTGATGAGAAGTCCACTCTCATGGTTTAATCACATGGTACAATAAAATCCTACCAGGTCCCACCTTCAACATTGCGGATTCCATTTCAAGATGAGATTTGGGTGGGGACACACATCCAAAGTATATCACCAGTTAAATCTATTTCACACTAGGACACCTGGCATCAGGATTCTTTGAGGAAATAAAAAGATCTGTGTTTGAAATTTAGACTCATATGGTAGGGAGTGAAGACAACCTAGATAGAACAGTCATTGCATCCCTACAGTGAGGTGTCTTCATGGAATACAAGTTTGAGCCAGGGTTGAGGATGAGAATGGAAGTTTCCAAGTGATTGGGAAGTTTTGGATTTCCTATCCATTGAATTTTCTTAATGTGGGGTCCACCAAAAGGTGTGATAAGTAAAATAAATTAATTAGTAAAATCACTCATTTTCTTTTCTTTTTTTGTTTGTCCCTGGTCATCTAACTTTTTGCCAGCAGAATCTTCAGTTCACTACCTACCTTGCCCTTCTGTCACACCATCCTGAAAGCACCCAAATATGAAGCAATCGATGTTCTCTACTCCTTTCTCTTGACATACAAATTGAGGGTTTGCAGTAGAAAAGGTTATAAAAGAGGACAGGGAAGTAAATATACAAACACAATAGAAATAAGCACAGGGAAATGTCTATAATTCTAAGAATCAAACTCAACTTAGAATTCCATAAGATGTCCAACAGGAGTAAAAAGGAAATGCAGATGTTTTCCTACTTATGAAGAGCGGTGGACTTTAGCACACATGGTTCTTCACTAAAAAGAGTTACTGAAGAATTCAGATTGACAACAGAAAAAGGAAATCCATAAATAAGTTTTAGGGGAAAATGGTGAAAACAGATGTTGATAACATGCTAGTAAAATCAACTGTTGGCTGCATAAAAAGTAATAATGACTATTTTAATGGAAAAAATGAAAAGTGAAACTTTATTTCACACTAATAATAATAGAAGAGAATATGTTATTAAATGTGTAATTAAGACATGTGAAAACCTCACACATTTGGTATTGTGGTTAAATACTGACTTTCTCCACATTTTTTAGCGAAGTTTTTAGATCAGTTTCTATCTTCAAATTTAGAGGAAATCACAAGAAAAAGAATTAACATCTATGCCTGCCTACCAGATAAAGAAAATATAATGCAAATAGGAGAGAGTTTTTAAAAAGTTAAGGTGTATGAGTTAACAAGACATCATTAAATGAATTTATGAGAAAGAGAATTAGGAGTATATATTTAAAAGCCAGCTTTATTCAGTCTATAATGGACATATTTAAACACAAGCATAAAGAGAGCAAGAGAGAAAAAAGAGAAAGTTTCAAAATAAAAAGTATCAAAAGATATATCAAGGTACTACTAGTTAAAAGAAGACATATGGTATCTGGTTTTGTAATACTAATGTCAAACAAATAAAACTAAAAAAATTGTGAAGATGCAACAAATATACAAAAGGGATCAACCAAAATATAAATAAATAAAATAAAAATAATGGACTTATGGTTAATATTTAGTGTCAACTTGATTGGATTGAAGTTTGCAAAGTATTGTTCCTGGGTGTGCCTGTGAGGGTGTTGCCAAAGGAGATTCACATGTAAGTCAGTGAACTGAGAAAGGCAGACCCACCCTCAATCTGGGTGGGCACAGTCTAGTCAGCTACCAGCACAGCCATAATAAAACCAGGCAAAAGAACATGGAAAGATTAGACTGGCTTAGCCTCCTGGTTTACATCTTTCTCCCATACTAGATGCTCCCTGCCCTCAAACATCAGACTCCAAGTTCTTCAGTGGCGGGACTCAGACTGGCTTCCTTGCTCCTCAGCTTGCAGAGGACCTATTAAGGCACCTCACTTTGTGATCGTTAAGTCAATACTCCTTAATAAACTACCCTTTATATATACATCTATCCCATTAGTTTTGTCCCTCTAGAGAACCCTGACTAATATATGACTTAGATTGTGATATAGTTTGACAATAAATAGTGGTAAATAAATAAGTAAAGGAAAAGTAACAAATTCACAATTATACTGGGAATTTTGATATATCACAATCAAAAAAGATAAATGTATTAGTCAAAAAACTAGAAACAGTAACTATGTAAAGTGATAGATATATTAACTAAATTAATTGTAGTAATCATATACATGTATACAAATATATCTCAAATCATTTCCTTGTATATCTTAAATAAATATATACAATTTTATTTGTCAACTCTATCCCAATAAAGCTGGATAAATTTTTTTAAATTAGAGTAGTTGTAAAAATGTGAATGGAAAATTAGCTCCTTAGTTGATAGGTAAATATCTAAATCAAAAAATAAATATAAAACATTCTTCAAAGAGATCTAGAATTTTTAGCTAATATTCCATGTACTAGGCATGCAAGGCAATTTAGTACACTTCAAAAAATTAATATAATACAGAGTTCTGTGACCCTATGAGAATTAAATTTTAAATTAATAATAAAAATATAGTGTTAAACAATAAATAAAGACATCCTTCAGGAAAAAGTCACCTTTATATAACTCATTTATAAGAGAGAAGACACATTTAAAAAATTATTTTACTATTACAGAAATAATAAAATTACTATATGTTGAAACATTTGAAACAAAACTACGTTTTATGATTGGACTGGAAATAAATAAGGATTAGGTTAACAGGCAGACTAGCCATCAGCCCAGAGATGACTGTAAGGCTTGAAAAGAGGCAGCAAGGGAGTCAATTTGCCCTTATTTCCCCATGCATTTATGTTTTGGTAAAAGGTATGTTTTGGTAAAAGTAATAGAGTGAGCTCTTCTCAAGGGGCTTATCCCCTTAAGAACATATATGGGTGTGTTCTTGCTGCTTTGCTGTCCTTGAGAAAACTTCATTAGACATTATCTAATCTCATAGGACTGGCTTTAGGGAAGATGGACAATTCAAAGGCACAGAAGGATGAGGATAGGGTGAAAAAGCCAGTTTTCTGGAAGTCCAGCCTGCCTCTGAAAGGAGGAGGCATGTATCTGCCATGGAAGGCAGTGGTTTTTGGAAGAAAGAGTCTGGTTGGTGTGGGAGTTGTGGACTGCAAGGCTGTGCTGGGTTGGTGAGGACAGGGAAGGCCCAAGATGCAATGATGGATTAAAGGTGCATTTGCTATGGCAGTGATCCTATGGCTTTTCGTACAAGGGAGTGGCTAGGTGTCTTTGAACAGAATATTTTAATGGCAGGACCCATTTTTAAAAAAAGAAGCCAAAAATTCTATGTATAATATATACATACGAGCTACTTCTTCCATCTCCCCTCTCTTTTTCTCTATTTGCAAACGCTGCTATGAACAAATTTTTCAAAAGTGAAAAGTAGACAGGAGATGTCTCTGGACGAATAAAGTGAAGAAGAGAAAAATAGAGTCATGAATCTTGATACATTAAGTTGAATAAATTAATAAAATAGATCAAATACAGAAATACAAAAGAAAATGTAAAATAAAAAATAAAAGTTCACAAAAGGTAATATTAGTAATTTCTAGCAAAAACAAACTAAAAAAGAACATAAGAAAAGGCAATAATAATGCCAAACTTTTAAGGAAACATAATTATGTCTAAAAGAGACTTTAAATCATAAAATCATATGTTTTAAAACTTAGTTAAGTTTTATAATTTCCATAAAACACTATAATTATTAATAATATATAATGAATAAAAAACTGGGTCGATGATCCTTTAATGAATTGAATAAGTAATGTGTCTACTACTCTCAAAATATAGTCTTTGTGATTAACAAGAAATTCAGAAAATAGAAACTTCTTCCCTCCTAATTTTAGGAGATTAAGAAAACTTGATAGCTAAATCAGACGAAAGGGACACCAGAAGTAACATTGAAAATTCAATATGATCCTCATATCAAAAAGTAGGCAAAGCACATGAAGAGACACTTCTCAAAAGAAGATATTTATGCAGCCAACAGACACATGAAAAAATGCTCATCATCACAGGTCATCAGAGAAATGCAAATCAAAACCACAATGAAATACCATCTCATGCCAGTTAGAATGGCAATCATTAAAAAGTCAGGAAACAACAGGTGCTGGAGAGGATGTGGAGAAATAGGAACACTTTTACACTGTTGGTGGCAGTGTAAATTAGTTCAACCATTGTGGAAGATAGTGTGGCAATTCCTCAAGGATCTAGAACTAGAAATACCATTTGACCCAGCCATCCCATTACTGGGTATATACCCAAAGGATTATAAATCATGCTACTATAAAGACACATGCACACGTATGTTTATTGTGGCAATATTCACAATAGCAAAGACTTGGAACCAATCCAAATGTCCATAAATGATAGACTGGCTTAGGGAAATGTGGCACATATACATGATGGAATACTATGCAGTCATAAAAAAGGACGAGTTCTTGTCTTTTGTAGGGACATGGATGAAGCTGGAAACCATCATTCTGAGCAACCTATCACAAGAACAGAAAACCAAACACCACGTGTTCTCAGTCATAGGTGGGAATTGAACAATGAGAACACGTGGACACAGCTCAGGGAACATCACACACTGGGGCCTATCATGGGGTGGGGGTGGGGGGAGGGATAGCATTAGGAGAAATACCTAGTGTAAATGATGAGTTAATGGGTGCAGCACACCAACAAGGCACATGTATACATAAGTAACAAACCTGCATGTTGTGCACATGTACCCTAGAACTTAAAATATAATAAAAAAAATTAGATATGATTCTCAACACAATTCCCCATAGAATTTCTTATAGACTTTGATAAGTTGATCTAAAATTAATCTTTTAGAGTAAAGTGGTAGGGGTAGCTAAGACAAATTTGAGAGACATTTTAAGAAGCAAGAGATGAGCTGGGTGTGGTGGCTCACACCTGTAATCCCAGCACTTTGGGAGGCTGAGGTGGTTGGATCATGAGGTCAGGAGATCGAGACCATCTTGGCCAACATTGTGAAACCCCATCTCTACTAAAATACAAAACCTAGCCAGGCATGGTGACATGTGCCTGTAGTCCCAGCTATTTGGGAGACTGAGGCAGAGGTTGCAGTGAGCTGAGATCACGCTATTGCACTCCAGCCTGGGCAACAGAGCGAGACTCTGTCTCAAAAAAAAAAAAAAAAAAAGGCAGCAAGAGATGTACTAACATAATGTTAATGTAGTATCAATCTAAAATAATTAATTAAATATATTAATTAAATAATTAAATAATTATTAAAGGAGTGAAGAAGTGGCATAAGGTTTTAAAAGGATAAATGGAATAGAATTAAAGTTCGGTGAAGATTTAAGTAATCAGAAAAATACACCCTGCTTATGAATACGCAACGTTTTACAAACTTTGTGGAGCAAGGGAAGCATCTACATGTATTAGTCCGTTCTTGATTCACTACTAAGAAACATCTGAGGCTGGGTAATTAATAAAGAAGAAAGGCTTAACTGGCTTACGGTTCTGCAGGCTGTAAAAGCATGGCACTAGTAGCTGCTTCTGCTGAGGGCACAGGGCCCCAGGAAGCCTGCAATCACAATGGAAGGCAAAGGGAGAGCAGGTGGTATCACATGGTGAAAGCAAGAGCAGGAGGGAGAATGAAGAGGTCTCAGACCTTTTTTTTTTTTTTTTAAATGGAATTTCCCTCTGTCACCCAGGCTGGAGTACAACGGCGTGGTTTTGGCTCACTGCAATCTCTGCCTACCAGATTCAAGCAATTCTCCTGTCTCAGTTTCCTGAGTAGCTGAGATTACAGGATTCGTGCCACCATGCCCAGCTAATTTTTGTATTTTTAGTATAGACAGGGTTTCACCATGTTGCCCAGGCTGGTCTTGAACTCCCAAGCTCAGGTGATCCGCCTGTCTCGGCCACCCAAAATGCTGGGATTACAGGCATCAGCCACCGTGTCTGGTCCCACACTCTTTTAAACAACCAGATCTTGTGTGAACTTACTGAGTGACAACTCACATATCACCAAGGGAATGGTGTTGATATGGTTTGATTCTGTGTCCTCACCCAAATCTCACCTCAAATTGTAATGCCTGTATTCCCCATGTATCAAGGGTGGGACCAGGTGGAGGTAATTGGATCATGGTGGTAATTGGATCATGCTGTTCTCATGATATTGAGAGAGTCTCCCCAGATATGATGGTTTTAAAACTGTCTGGCATTTTCTCTTCCTGAATGCCCTGTGTCCTGCCACTCTATAAAGAAGATGCCTGCTTCTCCTTTGCCTTTTATCATGATTGTAAGGTTCCTGTAGTTTCCCCAGCAATGCGGAACTGTGAGTAGACTAAATCTCTTTCATTTATAAATTACCCAGTCTGGGGCATTTCTTGATAGTAGTGTGAGAATGGACAGATACAGTAAATTTGTACCAAGGTAGTGGGGCACTGCTATAAAGATACCTGAAAATGTGGAGGCAACTTTGGCACTGAGTAAAGGGCAGAGGTTGGTACAGTTTAGAGGGCTCAGAATAAGACAGGAAGATGTGGGAAAGTTTGGAACTTCCTACAGACTTGTTGAATGGCTTTGACCAAAATGCTGATAGTGATATGGACAATAAAGTCCAGGCTGAGGTGGTCTCAGATGGAGATGAAAAACTGGTTGGTAACTGGAATAAATAAAGGTGACTCCTGCTATGCTTTAGCAAAGAGGCTGATGGCATTTTCCCCCTGCCCTAGAGATCTGTGGAACTACGAACATGAGAGAGATGATTGAGGGTATCTGGCAGAAGAAATTTCTAAGTAGCAAAGGGTTCAAGAGGTGACTTGGGTGCTCTTAAAAGCATTCAGTTTTATGCATTCACAAAGAGGTGGTTTGGAATTGGAACTTATGTTTAAAAAGGGAAGCACAGCATAAACATTTAGAAAATTTGCAGTCTGATGATGCAATAAAAATGAAAAACCCATTTCCTGAGGAGAAATTCAAGCTGGCTGCAGAAATTTGCACAAGGAACAAGGAGTCAAATGGTAATCACCATGACAATGGGGAAAATATCTCCATGGCATGTCAGAGACTTTTCTGGCAGCTTCTCGCATCACAGACCTGGAGACCTAGGAAGGAAAAATTATTTTGTCAGCCAGACCCAGAGCCCCACTTCTGCTCGGTTCAGCCTCAGGACTTGGTGCCCTATATCCCAGCTGTGGTTACAAGGGGCTAACATACAACTTGGGCTGTTGCTTCACAGCAACAACTTGGGCTTGTTGCCCCAAGCCTTGGCAGCTTCCATGTGGTGTTGGTCCTCTGTGTGCACAGAAGACAAGAATTGAGGTTTGAGAATCTCTGCTTAGATTTCAGAGGATTTATGGAAATGCCTGTATGTCTAGGTAGAAGTTTGCTGCAGAAGTGCAGTCCTCATGGAGAAACTCTGCTAGGGCCATGCAGAAGGAAAATGTAGGGTTGGAGCCCCCACACAGAGTCCCCACTGGGGCACTGCCTAGGGGAGCTGTGAGAAGAGGGACACTGTTCTCCAGACCCCAGAATTGTATATCCACCAACAGCTTGCACTGTGCACCTGGAAAATCCAGAGACACTCAACGCCAGTCTGTGAAAGCAGCTGGGAGTGGGGCTGTACTGTTCAGAGGCACAGGGATAGAGCTGCTGAAGGCCACAGGTGCCCACCACTTGAATCAGTGTGACCTGTATGAAAGACATGGAGTCAAAGGAGATCATTTTGAACTTTAAGATTTAACTACTGCTCTATTTAATTTTGGAATTTCATGGGACCTGTAACTCCTTCAATTTGTCCAATTTCCCTCATTTAGAATGGGAGCATTTATCCAATGCTTGTATTGTTTCTAGGAGGTAATTAACTTGCTTTTGATTTTACAGGCTCACAGGTGGAAGGGACTTGCCTTGTCTTAGATGAGATTTTGAACTATGGACTTTTGAGTCAATGCTGAAATTAGTTCAGACTTTGTGGTACTGTTGGGAAGGGATAATTGGTTTTGAAATGTGAAAAGGACATGATATTTGGAAGGGTCAGAGGTGGAATATAGTTTAGCTCTGTGTCTCCACCCAAATCTCACCTTAAATTGCAATTCTCATAACCCCCATGTGTCAAGGGTGGGACCAGAGACCAGATGTAAGTAATTGGATTATGGGTGTGGTTCCCCCTTGCTGTTCTCTTGATAGTGAGTGAGTGTCACAAGATCTCATGGTTTTATAAGTATCTGACATTTCCCCTGCTGGCACTCATTCTGTCCTGTGATCCTGTGAAGAAGGTGCCTGCTTCTCCTTTGCCTTCTGCCATAATTGTAAGTTTCCTGGGACCTCCCCAGCAATATGGAACTGTGTGTCAATTAAACCTCTTTCATGTATAAATTACCCAGTCTCAGACATTTCTTCATAGCAGGGTGAGTATAGATTAATACAAGTACTAAGCCATTAATGAGGAATCTGCCTCCATGATCCAATACCTCCCACTAGGACACACCTCCTACATTGAGAATCACGTTTCAACATGAGATTTATAGGGGACAAGCATCCAAGTAATACCACTATAGAAGTTGAGGGTATGCACAGAAAGACTAATTAGCATTTTAATAATATCGATAAATTGTATTCTTCCAAAATATTCATCTGTAGTAAAGTGGATACCTGTGTTTTATTCATAAATATTGCATAGCCTTTATATAAAAATAGTTTATCTATTTGTTAAAATAAATTTTGGAAGCATGATATAGAGTGAAAGAACCAAGTTGCAAAACCATTATAGGCAGTGTTACCATTTATGGTTAATAAGTGTAAATAACACTATATATCTTTACTGGGCTATATATTTAAAGTTAAAATATAACATGAAAAAGAAAAATAAACACAAATTTTAAGAATATTTTTAAATTAAAGGATGGAAAAGGGTAAATAATGAGAGATACTAATGGTGTTCCATCTGTAAAAATTATTTCTATTTTTAAAAATACCTAAAGGTGATGTGGAAAATATCTTCATTTTTCAGTCTGGGATGTGGGAATACAATTTTATTTTCCTACTATTTGGAACACTTTATAATAAAAAAGCAAATATATGTTTGCAAATTACTCAAATTACTCTTCATTTATTATCCAGGTATCCTTTGATTTATTCATTCTACAATCCTACAGTTTGTACTAGGCCTAGTGTCAAGCAGAAATAATGAGTAAGGGACAGTATGTTTCTCCTAAGGAGCCCCTCTCTAGGTAAGTCACAGCACAATAATATCCCAAGTTCACACTGTATTCCAAAAGAAATATTTTAAATATGGGATGTAACAGAGATAATTGAGTTAAGACAGTTGATCCTGGTGATGAGTTTTGAAGAATTTTGACTAGTAGAGATGAGAAAAGAGCATTTGCAGTCAATATGCTGGATCTTGAATAATCTAAAAGACAGGAACATTTAATGAGCAATGTTATTCTAGGACTTTGGTAACACTATACAGATATACTATCTTCTCTATTATGGTATCCTATGTATACGGCAGAGTCTTTGGCTCATGGGAAACATTCGGTAACTATTAAATTGATTGAGTGCAAGCACTTTGGACTCACTCCTAAAGTGTTTCAACACTGCGCAGCCACAATTGGAGTATTTACTCTATGAGAACTCCAAGAGGGATTCTATCATTTATTTAATTTAATTTTATTTTGAGAGCAGATAAGATTTATTTTTTATTTATACTTTTAAAAATTATTTATTTCCATAGGTTTCCAGAGAACAGGTGGTATTTGGTTACATAAGTACGTTATTTAGTGGTGATTTGTGAGATTTTCGTGCACCCATCACTTGAGCAGTATACACTGAAACAATTTGTAGTCTTTTATCCCTCACCCGCTTCCCACCCTTTCCCCTGAATGCCCAAAGTCCATTGTATCATTCTTATTCCTTTGCATTCTCACAGCTTAGCTCCCCTTATAAGTAAGAACATACAATGTTTGGTTTTCCATTCCTGAGTTACTTCACTTAGAATAATAACCTCCAGTTTCATCCAGGTTGCGGCGAATGCCATTAATTTGTTTCTTTTTGTGACTGAGTAGTATTCCATCATATATATACCACAATATCTTTATCTACTCATTGATTGATGGGCATGTGTGCTGGCTCTATATTTTTGCAATTGCAAATTGTGCTGCTTTAAACATGTGTGTGCAAGTATCTTTTTTGTATAACACTTTCCTCTGGGTAGATACCCACTAGTGGGATTACAGGATCAAGTGGTAGTTTTAGTTCTTTAAGGAATCTCCACACTGTTTTCCGTAGTAATTGTACTAATTTACATTTCCACCAATAGTGTAGGAGTGTTCTCTTTTCACTGAAACCATGCCAACATCTAGAATATTTTAATTTTTTTTTTTTTTTTTTTTTTTTGAGACGGAGTCTCACTCTGTCGCCCAGGCTGGAATGCAGTGGCCGGATCTCAGCTCACTGCAAGCTCCGCCTCCCGGGTTCACGCCATTCTCCTGCCTCAGCCTCCCGAGTAGCTGGGACTACAGGCGCCCGCCACCTCGCCCGGCTAGTTTTTTGTATTTTTTTAGTGGAGACGGGGTTTCACCGTGTTAGCCAGGATGGTCTCGATCTCCCGACCTCGTGATCCGCCCGTCTCGGCCTCCCAAAGTGCTGGGATTACAGGCTTGAGCCACCGCGCCCGGCCTATTTTAATTTTTTTTGTGTGGCCATTTTTTGCATTCTTGATTTTAATTTCTCTGATCATCAGTGATGTTCAGCAGTTTTTCATATGTTTCTTTGCCATTTGCCTACATGGAACTCAAACAAATTAGCAAGAAAAAAAACAAAGAATCTCATCAAAAAGTGGGCTGAGGACATGAAAAAATAATTCTCTCTATATATATTTTTAATTTACATTTAAAGTCTTATCAAATGTCAGGCCCTTTGTCAATTCCATAGCATTTCAAAGAATTATGAATTTCCACTCACTTATGCTGTCTGGCAAAAATGTGTGGCAGACAACCTTATTTCTTGTTTTCATTTCAATCCAGACAATTCAGAACTAAAATATAAAATTCCTAAGTTCTCTCTTTGCTTTCCACCTCCACAACCTTGAGACCCTAATGCATTTAGAAATCGAGAGTGGATATACCTTGAAACTTACTTTCCTTATGAACTGATAGGTCCATTTGTATGTTTCTATCAATAATTTCAAAATGTTTTACAAAAACATCAGGTTATGTTCTACAAAATCCCCCAAATAAAAAGGCACCTTGTTTACCAAAATATTTTTTATTGACATGAGACCAAGTCCAGGGACTACATGTATTAGACAAATACTAGAAATTCAAAAAAAAAGTACAACCGCTCCGATAAGCAGAAAATTATTAACCTCAGTATCATTCCATTTAATATTTAATGAACACCTATTATATGCTCTCCAGTATGATCAAATTCTGGTGTATACAGATAATAAGAAAATGATTGGTCCTAGGACAGTCTAGGGTCTAACAAGAAAGTAAAGAATAGACAGCAGGCTGGGCGCGGTGGCTCATGCCTGTATTACCAGCACTTTGGGAGGCTGAGGTGGGCAGATAACAAGGTCAGGAGTTTGAGACCAGCCTGACCAACATGGTAAAAACTCATCTCTACTAAAAATGCAAAAATTAACTGGGCATGGTGGCATGCGCCTGTAATCTCAGCTACTCAGGAGGCTAAGGCAGGAGAATCACTTAAACCTGGGATGGCGAGGTTGCAGCGAGCCGAAATGGCACCACTGCACTCCAGCCTGGATGACAGAGTAAGACTCCGTCTCAAAAAAAAAAAAAAAAAAAAAAGAATAGACAAAACAGGATGAGGGCCAAGGTGAGAAATACTAATCCTGCCTGGAAAGTAAACTAGAGAAAAAATACTTGACTGTATTTTGAATCCTGGGGCTAGAATACAAAAGGCATCACAAGCTACAGAAAATATTCAGAATTTATCATGAAGACAATTAAAACCACAATGCAGACTTCTTAACAAAATTAAGTCATACAGAGAACAGAGTTTTAACAGCAATTCTTGTCCCAAATTGGTTACATGGGCTGCAGCAAATTCAAGCTTTAATGTCTTAGTTGTTCAGTCATACTCAATTCTAATAAAGCTCTGTAGAGAGCATCTGTCATAGCTGCTTTCTAAAACTGACTCAGTTTTTTCAAACACACATTCTTTTTAAAAAATGTTTTCACCACAAATATTCATTTAAATATCACTTATAGCATTCCAAAGAAGATTTAAGAATCTCTCAGAAGCTCTGTAATAAGAAAATGCAACCTTTGTTTCCATAGAAATATACTTGTACATGTTGTTCTGGTTTGCTGTATGTGCTGAACAGATTTCAGAATGACATTTGGTGTTCTGTGGTTGAAATATGCACCCACAAAGCAGAACAAATGTAAAATGCTGCCCTCTGTTGAAAAATGCCAAGTACACAAATCAGTTCTTGAAAGGGAGATGAAATACTATATTTACACCAGTATGAGAACGTTTGAAGAAATAAAACAATTGGTAAGAATTGTGAAATAATGATAACGTTCTTAGACTTAAATCAAAAAGAATAATAATAAAAAAAAAACTATGGCATGTTTAAATGGTTAAAAAGATAAACTATCTACACTGAAAAAACACTAAGGTAAAATAGAGTAACCACCTATATGGAAAAGTGCTGTCTCCACATGTGACAGATAAAGGGGTAATTTCTGTAATTTTAAGAAGCTTACACAAAACACCAAGATGCCAAAAAATAAATACGAAAATAATATTGAAGACACTTTACACAGGAAGGCATATAAATTGTAATGTGTATGTGACAAAATGTTAACATTCTATAACAATTTTAGGCTAGAAATAAACCTCTAAAAATGTGTAAACCCAATGCTGGTAAGGTAGTTAAGAAATTATTCAATCTTTTAGGGCTGAGCTTTAGAAATTGGCATAAACCTATTATAAATCAATATAGCAATAAACTGTGTGCGTCCGTGCATCTAATAATTTAATTACTTGATATTCAATTAAAAGAAATAATTCAAAAGCTCTAGATAATAATAGATATATGATTTACAATTGCAAAACTAAAATTCAAATATATATAATATGTATCCTATCTTCAAAAATATTCTTTAATATTGTGATATATCAAAATAATAAAGTGATTAAATTTGACACATATTTTGATAGGCTAAATAATGACCTTCCCCCTAAAGATGTCCACATCCTAATCCGTGGAACTTATGAATGTTATTTTACATTGCCAAAGAGATTTTACATGTGCAAATGAGGTCACAGACCTTAACATAAGGAGATAATCTTGCATTAACTGGATCCAACAATCTAACTGCATGAACCTATAAAATCAGAGAACTTTGCCCAGCTAAAATGAAAGAGAGAGACTAGTAGAAGGAGTAGAGGACACGAGGCAGAAGATGAATCCAGAAACAAATCAAGGATGAGAAGGATTTGATGTGGCATTGTTAGTACTGAGATACAGGGGCCTTCATGCAAAAACCAGGGAGAAGTCTCTGGAAAATTAGGATGTCCCCGCTTCCACTACATTGATAGTCAGCACAGACATGCAGGATTTAATCTTACAATGACAAGGTACTAAATTCAACCAATAATCTGAATGTTTAGAAGTGGACTCTTCTGCAGAGCCTCCTTTAAGGAATACAGCCCTGTCATCACCTTGATTTCAGCTCTATGAGACCCTGATCTGAAGAGCCAACCCAGCCTAAGACTTCTTACCTACAGAACTTTGACATGATAAATTTGTGTGTATTAAACCCTAAATTTGTGGTAATTTCTTATGGAAATGATAGAAAACTAATATGTATGAAGATTGTGTATAAAAAGTGAAGTATCATGCCAATATCTTTAGTAAAAAGGCAGAATACTAACACACACACGCTTATATCCATGCACACACACAAACAAGGACAGAGCAGTACACAAAGCTATATACAGACCATTCTGTGATTAGATAAAATATCAAAAAGCAATGTGTTTGAATTCTAGTATTATTATTTACAATTATTAATATATTATTATTGCATCATCCCATCATTATAAGTTTAAATAGAAGGACACAATACCAGAAAATAAAATAGAAAAATAAAGATTTTTTTTTAAACCAGTATCTTTGATGAGGAAATGTGTTGTCTTTCCAAAACAATATTCACTCCTGTGGAGGAGCATGAGGCAGCTACACTGAAGTATAGGTAAACTAACTTACTTTTGTCCAACCTTTTAAATGATACAACTCTTCCCAGCTTTTGCCACAGGATTTCTAATAAAAGCTTAGCCCAGTTCCAGTGTTATGACCATTCCTCAGTCTGTTTTTGTAGTGGATAATTTGTTACTGATATTGCCTGAAGAGTATTTTTTGATCTTCTTCCTCAACTTCAGAGATGACTCATGATATGCTTCTCGAGAAGTACCCTTCCTGATGCCAGTTCAAAAAATACGTTGTCCTTTTTTTTTTTTTTTTTTTTTTTTACCGGTGTTTCAATATCTGAATTCCCTCTCTCTCCCTGAATAGGAAATAAGGTGGGAAAACAAAAGTGCCGACCAGTCACAGATAAAGGGAGTTTAGTTTGGTTCAATTCAACGAACCCTGCTGTGGAAGGTGTAAGAGCTGAGACTCTCCAATGCAGGGAAAGCAGTGATAAGTTAAATTCAGAGTCCTTGAAATGTACTTGAGTTAAAGGACTAACAGAAGTAATATGAAGAGGATAGAGAAATTAAATGCAGAAGCAGATCTGAAGCAAGTTAGGTGGGTACAGGATGATAGAAATAAACACCAGATTTTGGGATCTTGTATTAATGGGCTTGTAGGCCCACTGTATGAGGCCAAGCTACATGTTGCGTATTTGTTCCAATAACCTTGCAGACACTCCATTCCCTCCTGTCCTGTAGCCGTGCTTTGTTTTCATCTGCCATTTGAGGTCATGAGGTTCTGTTATCCACTGTAGTCCTGTGGTCAAACATTGGTTCCTGTTGAGATCACCTACTTGTGGCATGGTCCCTTGTGCCCTGGCCAGCTGCAAATGAATCCCAGAAAATTGTATTTGAATCAAAGCAAACAAAAGGCAGTGGGAATGCCTGAGCAGTCTTTACCACGCTGCCAGCCTCTCCTCTGATCTATGACTGTGTCGTGTATTTTCAACTTCCTTTCATATATATATATATATATATATATATATATTACCATTACAACACATGACTCTCATCTTTCTTTCTCTCTCTAAATCTGTCAGTGTTTAAAAATAAGTGCCTCAGAAATTAGGGCAAGAAAATATATAAAAAAGCAAAGGAATTTCCTTGGGGCACAGAGAAAGAAACCCATCTTCCCTATATGTGATGGACTGAAGAGGGTTGTCAGGAGGGAACGGATTGAAGAAAAGCCGCCCAGGGCACCCAGGTGTCCCTTCACACTCAGTGAATGAATCGAAGTTGGCAACAGTTTTTGAAGAAATGATTTCATCAGAGTCAGAAAGTGTCCAACTTCTGTGTACTTAAATATTTTAGAAAAACAAGAATAATACAGAAACTTCTGGGATTATAAAGAATTATAGCCACCGCTATTACCATAGCCCAAAACACTAAATGTTTTGTCTGAATGATGGAATATATTTATGACTGGTTTATCTACTTTTGCTTTCACCCCAGCCTATTTATTTCTACACAATAGCCAAAGTAATCTATTAAAATGTAAATCGGATGATACCATTCCCCTAAAACACCCCAGTTGCTTTAAGAAAAAAATTTTAAAACTTTTTACCATGACCTGTAAGATCTTGTATGAGGTGGTCCAGGTTAACGCTCAGGCCTCATCTTCTGCTGTTCTCTTTAACCACTAAGTGACATATTGTGTACCCATCATTCCACATCCTCTACCATCTTTAGTAATTTTACACTTTAAAAATGTATCTGAGTTTATTTATCTTTCTATGTATTGTTTGCTGTTAAAAATGTATCTGAATGTATTTATCTTTCTAGCTATGTATTGTTTGCCGTTACCTCTCCCACCTTATCATTACCCACTCATCAGTTTCAAGTTAAACTCCCTGAGAACAAGAAATTCTATCTCAAGCACCTAACACAATGCTTGTCACATAGATGATGCTCAAAACATACTTGTTGATTGAAGGAATAGACTTAGAGAACATGAGGTCCATAAAAGCCTTAGAGATCATTCAGCTACTGTAAAGAAAGCATGAGTTTTGGCACGCAAAGGTCTGAATCATGACTCCAGCTTCATTTCCGGTATACATCATTTCATGAACTTTCTTTTCCACATTTGGAAAATGAAGACAATATTCTTGTACTCAACATCAGTAAAGATGAATTATTAATGTGAATCAATGGCAACTATTGTTGCTGGTTTTTTTTTCTTTTTGAAATGTATGATTCTTGTTTAGATGGGAAATCCAAGGCAGTGCTCTACATACACAGATGTTTCAACATGATGGCATGTAAACTTATTGTCACAATTTCAATTTTCATGATTTGTGTGCATATATCTATTTTAAAATATCTATCCTGTTATGGGGTGGCCAGTTCAGAACAGGTATACCAAGTAATTGTTTTATAAGTTCTATTTTATATATAGCATGATATCTATGTAAGTGGATATATTAATTTAGATGTGGAGCAAATAAAGACTATAAAAATGTGCTTTAGGATTACAGGAAACATCACAGTCATCAGAAGGAGGGATCCTATGATGTTGACCAGTGCTACAGCAGAAACCCTGAGAAGTACTAGCAATTGCTAAGCAGATTCCATGTTAATATCATAAAGCAATAAATGATTTTACTAGTATAGTGACAGCTTGACGAGTACAGTATTCTCTCAGTAGTCATAAGGGATGGGTTTCAGGAACCCCACAGATACCAAAATCCACAGATGCCTGTGTCTCTGAGATAAAATGTTATAACACTTGCGTATAACCTATGCACATTGTCCTGTATACTTTAAATCATCTCTAGATTACTTTTAATACCTAATACAATGTAAATACTATGTAAATAGTTGTTATACTGCATTGCTTTCATATTATTTTTTATTGATGTATTGCTATTTTTTATTTTTCAATTTTTTTTGTTATGGAATCAGCAAAGAGGAAGCCTAGGATATGGAAAGACAGCTGTAACTATTTTTCCTGAACACAGATACCAATATTTTGGATTCTGCTAAGATCTATTCCAAGCCTATTTGGAAGTGATTTCCATCCTGGAAAATGGTGCTTCAGAGAACATTCGAACAGAACAAAAGGACTCTTGTTTTGACACCCATTTTGCCTCACATTCTTCATGTATAAAATGAGAATAATGATACCTGTTTTACCCCCTTGTTGTGGGGATAAATTGTGATAATGCATTTGAGAGAGCATTATAAACTAAAATAGGTTTTGTTTGTCTGCTTTTGTTTTCACCAAGAACTGTGAGAAACTGGGACACCATTATTGCTGATTTGGAAGTAGCATTAATAGGATGGAGTATTCACCCATGTGTTACAACTGCACATTGCACAGTTTTGGAGTCTAAAGTATAAGTTGGGCCTCAACAAAGTGGCACACAGCAGATGCCTAGCAACACAGCAGCGGTACCATCTTAAAGATGAGATTTTTCTCAAGCTTATGTGACAAATCCACTGGGAACTCCCAGGAAAACTATGAAAACTATGAAAAAGTTGAGATTCTACATGGGCAGGTGGGAAAAGATTCAGTAGGATTTAACTGTTGTTAATTATATTCCCTTTGTATTTTTCATTGTGTTATTTTGTTGCTGTTTTTCCTAGAGTCCCTTCTTCCACAGCTAGAGCTATTTGACTCAGTCAAAAAGCTTTGTAAACTAAGAATGATGCTAGCTGCTTTTTTATTATTTTCCTATACTTATCTTATTTCTTATACTTATCTTCAATAATAGAAGAAAGGCCACTTAAAGTTAATACCACATCGTCGTTAATGAAGGAATGCCCATCTGACTCTTGAGAGCACGAATTCCTAGAAATGAATTTGTTTGGAGACTGGACAGTGACTGATTATCTAAGTGCATAATCAGCTGAAATGAGGCAAGCCTTAGAAGGAGCTATACACAACAATGTGGTCATCCAGCTTAGAGAATTATCAAAAGGAAGTGTTCTACAAGAGGATGTAATAAACACACTGAAGTGACAATTGTGAAAAATTATTAACATCCTGAAACTCACATTACACATATATCAGAAGAGGAATGACCCAAACACAGCATCTGCAAAAGGGGCTCTTTGGAGAACCGTGTCCTAAGAAATTCTAACTAGCTAAAGGCATTTTAATAATTTTCAAAACAAGCTCTATAGTCCCACCAGCTTGGAAAGTCATGTCTCATCAGCAAAGGGAAAACTTTGAGATATTCTAGTGAACTATGAAATAAGATAATCGAGAAGAAATCCAAATTGTATTTCTTTGTTTAACCTATTTAGGTTGTTTGCCTAGCTTATGTATACAGATCTTTTAAAAAAAAATCCTATGAATCTAATGTTCTGACAAACACACTTTGCAAAACTTTACATCAGTAGTCTAATTTTACATTCAATTATTATCTACTAACTACCTGTCAATACCTGTCTTCAATGAGTGGCTGGCTGTCTTTCAAAATTGAGAGTCTAGTCTTCTCTGTGAAAGTTCTACTGACACTCCTGAAAAGGCAGGGCATTCCACACTCTGCAATCCCACTATATCCAATATAATATACGACTGTATCTCCTATAACAATTGATTACTCTTTTTTATTTACATTCTTTAATTTTTATAGCCTTACTTATTATATCTTTGTTTCCCCATTTCCAAGCATTGGCCTGTCTTAGAATACTGACTAAGTTTTTTTAATATATCGATGTGAAGTATGTATGTGTGTGTGAACATGTGTGTATGTGAGATACATGCAATAGGGTGGGTGGATTGAAATTTGAATTCGGCTGGGAGTAGTGACTCACGTCTCTAATCCCAGCACCTAGGGAGGCCGAGAGGGTTGGATTGCCTGAGCTCAGGAGTTTGCGACCAGCCTGGGCAACACAGTGACACCCCGTCTCTACTAAAATACAAAAAATTAGCTGGGCATGGTGGCAGGCACCTGTAATCCCAGCTACTCGGGAGGCTGAGGCAGGAGAATTGCTTGAACCTGACTGGTAGAGGTTGCAGTAAGCCGAGATCACACCACTGCACTCCAACCTGGGTGACAGAGTGAGACTCCGTCTCAAAAAAAAAAAAAAAAAAAAAAAAAAAGTAAAAAGAAAGAAAGAAAGAAATTTGAGTTCAATATATCTGTTACAGTAAAATAATTAAGAATGCAATCTCTAGGACTATATCATCTGTTTTAAACCCCAACTCTACTTGTTGTGAAAATTGGCCTGGTAACCTCTCTGTACTTCAGTTTCCATTTCTACAAAATAAGGATAATAATGACCAAGTCCTCTGGGCATTTACTATGTGCTATTCTAAGTACTTACTGCATATTGACTCATTTAATCACCATGACTCAAAAAACAAGGTGTGATGGGTATCTCCTTTTGTATGTTGTTGTTGTGAGAATTATATAAGGTAATAGGTTCAAACATATAGTTGACACACATTCTGAAACATTGTAAGCATACAATAGATGTTAGCCATGTTTATTTCTTGAACTCCATATATGTCAACTATATACTTAGAAATGAAGATGCAAAGAGTAATCCCTATATTCAAAGTACTCAAGATAAACCTACAATCAAAATGAGAAAAAAATTAAATGTTATTGTAGAAAACAAGGTAAAAATAAACACAGATATTAATCTGAATATAAGCCAGGCATGAAAATACATGAATTACATTATAACATCCTAATAACCCTGACAGGAGAATAGAATAGATAAGCTGTTGCCAAGAAAGCAAACTCTATACTACAAAATGATTTGAACGAGGATTTCTGCCTATGGTTGCCTTCTTAAACATGCCATATCAACCTTCCATAAACATACTTTTCTCATTTTTTTAAAGAACACAGTGCCTAATTGTGTCTAACAAATTCTGTACACTGTATGTTTCACCAGGTGGGAGAGGAAGTATGCAACCAAATGAACCATAGTCTTTGCTCCTGAGTCACAGTTCTTTGGTGAAACTGACGTGTATATGTGTGACTATAAAACAAAACAAATAGAAAGCAGCTCATCCTGTTATAATGCCTCAGTGGTTGGAATTCCATTAATTAATGGTCTACAATAAAATATGAGCTGGGCTTTTCTCTATGTGGGAAACAAGGAATCATAATAATTAAAACCACATATCCTGTGATTGATAAACAGTCCACATTATCACATTGTAACAATCAGGCAAGGTTGGTTTTATATCCCAAGTCTATGAGGGAAAGGAGTATCAAGAAGCTGAGATTAGAAAGTGAAATGGCCAAAGTCATAAAATACAAAGCAGGCCTGGAGTAAAGACTTACCGAGTCCAGTATCTAAGCTCATTTCATTACATCATACTGCTTATTTAGGACTTTACTGAATACAGGAGACAAATCTACATGAAAGAATTAGAGAAACATAAGAAATTGTATGACTCACGGTCTGTTTCCTTCTTTGTGTGCTTAAGCTATTTATAAAGGTACAATAAATGTTAGTTCCTTTCCCTCTGCTAGAGTGCAGAGGTTAAGGCAGTATTGTAAACTGCCCTTAACTTGTCTGGGCAGGCAGAGGCAGAGTGGCGAATCAGCTCTAGAGTCAGTCAAAGCCCACTTCTCCCATGTTTTAGCATATAATTTGGGCTGGCCATTTATTCTTCCTAAGAATCACTTTCTCATCTGTAAAGTGAAATAACACATAAAGTTGTCAATATTAATCTAAATAACTTAGACATGATATTGCCTGTTTATTATTATTATTATTATTATTATTTTGCAGTTAGTATTACAGGGTGATTAGACAGTGATATGCAAAGCCTGTTTTGCCCACATGATTCAAGGAAATCAGGCTGGTTTTCCAAATATCTCACTAGTCCTAGCAGGCATTGATAATGCTTTATCCTAATCCTTGGACAGGCTATTTCCCTCTAACAGAACTATACCCCTCCCATTCATTCAAATTCTACCCATGCCCAAAACTCACACATGCACACACACACATGCGCACACACACACACACAGTTTTTTCCAGGAAGCCCACATTCATTTATCCTTCCTCTAAATGTTAGTTACATGGTATTATCCAAGGAGGATAATTTACATTTTTATCATTTCACTTGTCTTTTCCTGTTCTGATCCCTAAGTCGAGGTCAAAGCCCTTCAAGGATAAGGAATATTTTTCAATCCTCTGTGATATTTCTCACAAGACTTCGCTGGGTACAGAGGGAGCCCTGCACATGTTCTATGCTTTATTGATTTATTTTGATGATATGTAAAATACTGATATAATCTGAATTATTGTCTCAGTTTGAACTCACCAAATGGCTAACACTTCCAGATTCTAGGACACATATAAACTACAAGTATTTCTGTGTAACTGTGTATCTGCTTCATCTGATAACCACTTTAGAAAACATTTTGACAATTTCCCAGTGTGAAGAAAAAGGATTTTTGTTTAATTAATGAGGCATTTCTCAGGTCCAGATTTTAGTCTTTTAATGCACTTTCAGCTGTTAGAAAGATACTATTAAAATGTCTTAGCTATTGACTAATGTTTAATTATTCTCTTTCTGGACCAAATCACATTTTTTTATGTAGATCAATCCATTTCTTTCTTAGCAGGAAGTTCTTTAGATTAGTAATGTATCAATGGTTTGTATTTATTTTTCATTTCTCCTTGTCTTATTTTAAAAGGGAAGCAATGGGTTCTGCTTACAGAAGTACACTAGATAGGTTTGTGCTTGTTGTGTTGGAGAGAAGTGAGCTATATGATTAACAAAATGTAGCCAGATCAACTCCCTTACCTAAGGTTAAAAAGCTAATTTAAATATGTATATTATATGTGTATATATTATACATGCTATTTATGAATTTTTATATATTTATACATAGTGCATTTTATTCATTTGCTGAACCTTAATATGCTGAGGTTCTCAGTAAAATTAGTTTTTATTCAAATGTATTATGAAACTAATAATCAGATTATTTTATATACCTGAATTTATCAAAAGTACAGCTGTTTCTGTAACAGAAGTTTGAAATGGTTTGTGGTAAAATAAACATAGAATAATAACTCAAACTAAATATTCTCCAACATAATTTCTCCTCAAATAATTCATGAGTCACGAATTTTTTGAAAAACGTGCATTTAGACCATAAAGAAAGAGGATCATTTTTGGATCTAGGTTAGTAGTTTTCTTTTTCTTTTCTTTTCTTTTATTATTATTATTATACTTTAAGTTCTAGGGTACATGTGCACAACGTGCAGGTATGTTACATATGTATACATGTGCCATGTTGGTGTGCTGCACCTATTAACTCGTCATTTACATTAGGTATATCTCCTAATGCTATCCCTCCCCCTTACCGCCTCCCCTCAATAGGACCCAGTGTGTGATGTTCCCCTTCCTGTGTCCAAGTGATCTCATTGTTCAATTCCCACCCATGAGTGAGAACATGCGGCATTTGGTTTTCTGTTCTTGCGATAGTTTGTGAGAATGATGGTTTCCAGCTGCATCCATGTCCCTACAAAGGACACGAACTCATCCATTTTTATGGCTGCATAGTATTCCATGGTGTATATGTGCCACATTTTCTTAATCCAGTCTGTCACTGATGGACATTTGGGTTGATTCCAAGTCTTTGCTATTGTGAATAGTGCTGCAATAAACATACATGTGCATGTGTCCTTATAGCAGCATGCCTTATAATCCTTTGGGTATATCCCCAGTAAGGGATGGCTGGGTCAAATGGCATTTCTAGTTCTAGATCCTTGAGGAATCGCCACACTGTCTTCCACAATGGTTGAACTAGTTTACAGTCCCACCAACAGTGTAAAAGTGTTCCTATTTCTCCAAATCCTCTCCAGCACCTGTTGTTTCCTGATTTTTTAATGATTGCCATTCTAACTGGTGTGAGACGGTATCTCATTGTCGTTTTGATTTGCGTTTCTCTGATGGCGAGTGATGATGACCATTTTTTCACGTGTCTGTTGCGTGTATGAATGTCGTCTTTTGAGAAGTGTCTGTTCATATCCTTGGCTCACTTTTTGATGGGGTTGTTTGTTTTTTTCTTGTAAATTTGATTGAGTTCTTTATAGGTTCTGGATATTAGCCCTTTGTCAGATGAGTACATTGGCAAAAATTTTCTCCCATTCTGTAGGTTGCCTGTTCACTCTGATGGTAGTTTCTTTTTTTCTAACAAGCTGTGATACAGGTGACAATCATCCTGTTTTCAGGACTGTGCTAAAGCCGCTTGTGTGCATATCTTCCCAAATTCATACTCAGTGATAGCTAGTTGGTAGCTTGAAATGAGCCATGGTAGGAGCATTTGCACCATATTGAAAATCAGCACCTCATCGCCTACAGAGGTCCAGGTGAAAAAATACAACAGCATACAAGTTGAAATGCCTTTGATTCATAAAACTTACCTTCTAAGAGAGAAACTAGGCCTTAAATAAGTCCTCCAGATAAAATACATTACTAATTTATAACAAGATATTTGAAGAAAGAACATAGAGTACAATTGAAAATGATTAAAGGGGCCGGGTGCGGTGGCTCACTGCCTCTAATCCCAGCACTTTGGGAGGCCAAGGCGGGCATATCATGAGGTCAAGAGATCGAGACCATCCTGGCTAACATGGTGAAACCCCGTATCTACTAAAAAATACAAAAAAAATTAGCCAGGCGTGGTGGTGGGCGCTTGTAGTCCTGGCTACTTGGGAAGCTGAGGCAGGAGAACGGTGTGAACCCAGGAGGCAGAGCTTGCAGTGAGCCAAGCGAGAACCCGTCTCAAAAAAAAAAAATAAAAAAGAAAGAAAGAAAATGATTAAAGCATTGATTCTTCTTCCTCTTCCTCCCCTTCCTCTTTCCCCTTCCTCCCCCTCCCCCTTATTCCCCCTTCTCTTCCTTCTCCTCCTCCTTCTTCTTCTTCCATGTTTAGTTTGGGGAGGTAATGTTATGACAGACTACTCTGAGAAAACGGAGTTAACACTAAAACTGGGATGAAGAACAAGAGCTAATTTGATGAATCCTGGGCTAAGTGAGATCCTGTGTAAAGATGCTGGGGCAGGAAAGAATATTGAGCCTCTATGGGAATGAAGGAAAACCAATATACAAGAAAAAGTATGATTGTGAGATAATATCAGAGACATAAGGGAAGACCACATCAATTACGGTAGTTTGGGCCATAATTTTTATCCACTTGAATAATATACAATAAAATTATTGAAGAATTTTAAGTGGGATATAGATAAAATCATATCTGCAGTTTAAAGAGATGTCTCTAGTTGCTAGGGCAAAAGAAGTGGCAAGAAACAAAGTTCAGAAGCTGTCATAGTTATGCCAATGACTCAGGATAGAGACGTTAATGTAAAGTTGGTGGTGATGCTAGGGAATTATGAATATTTGCACTCAAGACATGTGTTAGGGATTAAATTAACAAAAAGCAGTGCTTAATGAGATCACAGAGATGTAAGGGAACAAAAATGACCCTTAGGTTTCTGACTTGAGAACATGGCTAAATAACATAGGTACTATTTACTGAGCTAGGGAAGTAGAAGATTAACAGGCTTAGAAGAATGCTTAAAAATGGCTTTATTATTAATATGATCATGTTGAATATTACATACCTCGGAGAAATGTTTAAGTAGGCAGGTTGGCAAATGAGCATAACAATTTGAGTTCAAGAGATAGTGTTTTCTTTCTTTAAGAGATATACATTTGAGATTCACTGGTATAGATTATGGCATTTGCAGCTGTGCACAAATGCAAATAATTACCCAGGGAATATGTTTAGCGATAGAAGAGAAGAACTTCTGGGATTGCATGCTCAGAAAATTTAGCACACAGGACACAAAATACAAATAAAATACGTTTTGAGACCATGCTGAATGGTCAAGGGTTGCTTAGAAGTCAAATAAGATGAGATTTAAGTGATCTGCTAAAAACTAAAAAGCTGAAAGATAGAATAAATATCTGTGCTCAATATTTTCTAGGATTTTCCTAGTAAAAAGGAGCATAGGAATGAACTTCAGT
Source organism: Theropithecus gelada (assembly GCF_003255815.1). Classification (NCBI taxonomy): domain Eukaryota; kingdom Metazoa; phylum Chordata; class Mammalia; order Primates; family Cercopithecidae; genus Theropithecus; species Theropithecus gelada. The sequence goes on along the minus strand of NC_037682.1, from coordinate 73,878,896 downwards.
TATATTTACTTTATTGTACTGAATAGATTAATAAAACATAAGTCATACATTCAACAGGGACAAAAATGCAAAAGAAGACTATTACAAGCAAATGCAGTCAGTTCTAGCAACATCAATAGTGTTAACACATATTGAACCTTATTATATGATATGCACGTTGTATAAATAATCAAAGTCAAATTTCACAATACCATTGCCATTGTAGGGATTTACTACTCTCTTATTATAGTCAATGCTAATGACATTCAGGTAACTGAGGTAGGTTGGCTAGGAGTCACATAATTAATAGATTACCTAGTAAATTTGTTTCTACCACTTGCCCCATTTCTTGAAAAACAAAGGAGAACTCAAGAAGAATGAGGTTATAAAGAGAAGAAGAAACAACATGTACAAATTAATAAAGATATGGAAGTAATTGGTATAATCTGGGAAAACTGTGTACTTCTATGTGACTGGGGAGTAGCGGTGAAGAATAATGTGAAAAAGAAAAGACCTACAAAGATAGAAACATTGAAGAATGATCACTTAAACCCAAATTCTGACATATGAGAACAAGATATTCTGAAGGCTCCTTGAGTTATGACTCTATCTGATTCAATATAATCCACTAATTATTTTCTACATTACTGTACTTGGTGCATTATATTTTTTGGTAGGCCTGTATTATTTCCATGAAGTTACAGAGTTCACAGAGTAATAAATTAGAATTTGGTGAAATAAGCATTTTTCTGTCACATATTAGGCTCAAAAAATTTTTGCTGAATGAACCAGTGAAAAAAATGTTAATGGCCATAATTTATACTGTAGGAAAAGGAGTCATAGACCCTATTCCACTAAGGGAAGTATGGGTAATTTAAATAAACTGTTTCTCATTGAGAACAAGAAGTTACGTATGGCATGGTTATTTATACTTAATCGTGCTGTCTTACTGCCTCATATACTTTGTTATGCTTTAGTGTATACTAGAAATTACATTTGAAAATGTGTTTCTAGAAATAATCTGAAGCCTAGCATTTTCTTATTTTTTTCCAAAACGACTTTTAAAACAATTTGGTATGCCATGTACCTGATAGAACTAGTAATGCTGTTACCGTGTCTCTCTCTGTGTGTGTGTGTGTGTGTGTGTGTGTGTGTGTACACAAACTATGGAGTGATATCATAAGAGTCTGAAACAAAAGACTTTCTGTCCAAAATTCAATTCAGCAGATTCTATACCCTTCAAAAATGAAGTCTAATGAAATATTTTTTGTAAGAAAAAATTGAGAGAATTTGGCATCAGCAGATTCATATGAAAGGAAATATCAGAATTTTGGGGGGTAGAAGAAGAAAGTGATAACAAGTGCAGAGTTTCAAATGCAGAAAGAAATATAAAGAAAATAGTAACTCTATTGTAAATCGAAGTGGATATTAACCTTATAGAACAAGAATACTTAAATTTAAAATGCATCTATAATTAAAACAGATGACAGTGCATAATCATTGATATCAAAAAGGGGCTAAGTGATTTTTAAATTATTTGATATTGCTTAGGTAGAAGGTAAAAATAAGTATCTTGTATGAAGAAAAAAAGCATTCTGAAATTGTCAGCTTAACCACTAAAAGATTAGTAAATGGGCCTTTATCTTTTTTTTTTTTTTGAGATGGAGTCTTGCACTGTCGCCCAGACTAGAGCGTAATGGTGCAATCTCGGATCACTGCAACATCCGCCTCCTGGGTTCAAGCGATTCTCCTGCCTCAGCTTCCTGAGTAGCTGGGATTACAGGTGCCCGCCACCACACCTGGCTAATTCTTTGTATTTTTAGTAGAGACAGGGTTTCACTATTTTGGCCAGGCTGGTCTTGAACTCCTGACCTCGTGATCCACCCGCCTTGGTTTCCCAAAGTGCTGGAATTACAGGCCTGAGCCACTGCATGTGGCTGGGCCTTTATCTTTTAAACAAAGAGAGAACAAATGGAATAGTGACTTTAAAATATTAATAATCATATTAAATATAAGCACCTACATGTCCACTCCAATGTAGTGATTAAAATTGACAAATTGACATTTTTTAGTTTAAAAATAATATATTGATAAAAATGCTAATAATCATCTGAGCCTTCAGCAAATAGTAATCTTTTCGCTAGTAATTTTTTTTTGCCTTAATATTGATAGCTGTTGACCATAGTGGTGACTGCTGAAGGTTGTGACAATTTCTTAAAATAAGACAACAGTGAAGTTTGCCACATGAATGAACTCATCCTTTCATGAAGGATTTGTCTGTAGCATGTGATGGTGTTTTAGAGCATTTTATTTAAAAAGACACATATAAAAGATAAGTATATATAAGAGTTAAAAGTAAAATAATGGAGAAAGATATGCCAAGATATACAAATAAAAGAAGTGCAGTGTAGTCCTATCAATATGGTTAAAGCAGGTTTTATAAGAAAAAGCACAAGAGATAAATAAGATCCTTGAATGAGTGTAATCATGGAATGTTTTAAATGTACCTAACAAATTCCAAGTATGACAGTAAATTGTTAATTATAAAAATCAATTAAAAAATACGAATACGTTTTTACTTGTTTTTCTCCTTGAAATTGTTATTCTATTTCTCCCATAGAATTTTAGCCCACTGTAATATATTTTTATACTTGAATGTCATCATTACAATCATGCTATCATATTTCTACAACAGAAGTGTACAGACAGATGTTTTATTTTCTGAAAAATTTTATACTCAAAAAAGTATTTTAGACTGCATTATAGTTACACTTAGCAGTGCACAGTTGAGACAAATAACATAAATTTTGGTAATTATTAACGAAAAATTTTAAATGTTTGAACATGCATCTTGTATTGATATGGTGGGTGAATTATAGAGCTTTGATTAAATTAGACTTCTCTGACACCAATGTTTTTTACTTTCTGTGTATTTGGCATCCTCGAGTTTTTGTTTGTTTATCTGTTTTTGTCATTTCGGGTCAATGCATTGTGGTAAGCTCCAGATGTTTTAGTGTTATATACTTTTCTGTGTAGTGTGAAAGTGAAAGATGGCAGTGGTAAAAAGGAAGATGGGATAGGAGAACCATGGGTAGAGTTTTCAGGTAGATCAGTTGAGGATGTGGAAATCAGGTTCCTTGGAACACCTCAGTGAACCATCAGCATGAAAGCGTCCAGTGTGAGGCAACCAATCTAGACAGATGCATCTGATACTTTAATCTCCTTCTACCACATCCTTGCAGTTAAGTCAGTGATTACATTTATGCAAAGGATCCTTCTCACTGGACTGTTAAAGTTTTCATGAGAACTGGAATTATTCTTATCTTATTCACAGCCTCAAGCACAGGAATAATATTAAATTGATATATTGAATAAACTCAATCAACACTGGTAGAATTGAATTAGGATTGTAGGGGATTTGCCACAACCCCTGGTGGGACAGTATTTATTTCATTAAAAAGAGGTTGGATAATAAAATGCTGAAGCCAATACCTTTTGTGGAAATTTATTATTATTTTTTAAATTTAAAACAATACTTGGTGCTGACTAGAAATGAGTCAGTCTCTGTAGCACTAGGAAAGAGCCAAAAAAAGTGAGGGAGGGGGGAGGGAAGAAACAAAACAAATAGCAGATGGCAATTGAGCCAAGCCACCCACTCTCCCTACAGGCCCTTTTGAAATCAACAGATCCAGTTTAGATTCCATGTTCTGGGAGTGATTCTGCTGCTTTAGGGACATGTCCCTGGCTCAGTTAGCCCCCTTGAAATTCGAGAAAAAGAACACAGAGAAATAGGATGAGTTAGGGAAATTACTTCTTGAAATATTATTTAGGCATACTTTCATCTTACCTTTCATTTTCTGTATATCAGTGTTACCTATTTTTTATCTGGTTTCCAAACTGTTACGTCACTCCATTTGGTAAATCCTACATCTCTTTAGGCGATGTACTATTCTGTTTAGTTTAATGTCTATATGCTTTCTCCTGTTTTAGAGAAGTTCATTCCCATTTTCATGGACATGACAACACTTCTGGGATCCTTCTCTCTGAATAGGGTTGCTTGGTGTGTCACAAACCCACCCTCCATTGAATTCATCCCAGAAAACTAAATTAAATAACCCAGAAAATGGGGCCATTCCAGGAAAGGTAATTTTTTGTTTTTTTTTTTTCTGGTGCATTGTATCCTTGAGAGGTGAAGGCGGCTGGGCTTCTGGGTCGGTGGGGACTTGGAGAACTTTTCTGTATAGCTAAAGGATTATAAATGCACCAATCAGCACTCTGTGTCTAGCTAAAGTTTTGTAAACACACCAATCAGCACTCTGTAAAAACGCACCAATCAGCACTCTATGTCTAGCTAAAGGTTTGTAAATGTACCAATCAGCATGCCATAAAAACGGACCAATCAGCACTCTGTAAAATGGACCAATCAGCACTCTGCAAAATGGACCAATCAAAGTGCCGTAAAATAGACCAATCAGAAGGATGTGGGAAGGGCCAAATAAGGGAACAAAAGCAGGCCACCCAAGCCAGCAGCTGCAACCCGCTTCGGTCTCATTCTGGGTTGTGGTAGCTTTGTTCTTATGCTTTTTGTAATAGCTCTTGTTGCTGTTCAGTTTTTGGCGTCTCCACTACTTTTATGAGCTGTAACATTCGCTGGGAAGATCTGTGGCTTCGCTCCTGAAGTCAGCGAGACCACGAACCCACCGGGAGGAACGAACAACTCGGGACGCTACACCTTTAAGAGCTGTAACATTCACTGCAAAGGTCTGCAGTTTCACTCCTGAAGTCCGCGAGACCACAAACCCTTTAGGAAGAAGGAACAACTTGGGACACGTCACCTTTTAAGAGCTGTAACACTTAGGGGGAAGGCCTGCGGTTTCACTCCTGAAGTCAGCAAGACCACGAACCCATGAGAAGGAAGAAACTCTGGACACATCTGAACATCTGAAGGAATGAGCTCCGGACACACCGTCTTTAAGAACTCTAACACCGCGAGAGTCCGCGGCTTCATCCTTGGAAGTCAGCGAGACTGAGAACCCTCCGGAAGGAACCAATTCCAGACTCATCAAGTGGGGGACCTTTTTTTTTTTCCTTTTTTTTTTTTTTTTTTTTTTGCCTACGGATATTAGTTTCACGTAACTGCTTTTGCTATAGAAGAGTAAAATGAGAATGTGATTCATTGCTGCGATGTGATTAAAGACTGCTTACTTGTTATGAAGGGCTAATCACTAAATCACCCTTACTCTTTTGTAAGATAAATTGATTCTTTCAGAAACACCTATATGTCTCACTATGTTAACATTTTCATTTTCACTGGTTTCAAAGTAAAGGGTTGCATTATCACAAAATTAGTGAATTCTGATTGGACCCAGGTTTAGATGTTTTCCTCGTTTTATCTTGTATATTCAAGCAACCAAGATGAAATTCTCCTTCTTAATCAACTGGCAAATGTATTTCATTTGATCGGTTCAAGACTGCTGATGTGAGTGATAAATACTACACTTAAACTGTTTCTTTCCGTTGTGTCTTTACAGCATGAGATTTCATATGAGAGACAAGTGGTATTGAGTCCGATGAATACATTTTGTTTGATTGTGATTCAAAAATGAGTCATTAAATAGGCTTTGGTGCCCGAGATCCTCCTTTGTGCGAACAGTTTTATATGCTATAAGCTACATACTACTTTTTCCTATTTTACAGATATTGCAACTGAGGCTTGGAAAAGTTAAATGCTTTTGCCGAGGAGGTCCAACTGCTGGTAAGTGACAGACCTCAGAGTTTGGTTTTTGTGTTTGTTTATCTTTACAGAAAGGACCCAATCCTGTCCTACTCACAGTCCCTCAGTGTCCATGGGAAGTTGGTTCCAGGACCCCATGGACACCAAAATTCATACATGCTCAAATCACTTACGTAATATAGTGTGGTATTCACATATCAATGCACATCCTCCTATATATTTTAAATTGTCTCTAAATTATAATACCTACTGAAGTCAAATAATATATAGAGGGGAATCTCTAAGTTTAAAATGTTTTATTTGGGAAGCAAAAACTGTGATTTAAGGAATGCACATGTAGGTAGTCTTTGGCGTGTTCAAAGAACAAAGAGAATGTTGGGAGTTTTACTAGAAAGGAAAATGTCACATACGGTTTTGAAAAAAAGCTCATTGTGAGAGGGGAAAAACTGATGGGTGAGTGATGGTGCTATGTAAAACTAGCCTTAGAGCTCTGACAGGTCATTTCAGCAGCTATTAGGTAAAACTAGTCTTAGGTTACCGAAGGCTGTTTCAGCAGGTGGGCTTGTAGAAAGTTTAATTCTTGGAGCAGGTAAATGTGCTCTGAGTGTTTTTCCCCACCGGGCCCTTGAATTTGATTTAGTTGGATATGTCAAGAATGTTACAATCTGTATAACCAACTTTCACAAACCTAAAACAATCTAAATGCTACTTACATAGTTGTTACACTGTGTTTTTGTTACTTTTTATTGTTATTTTAAAAAATATTTTGACCCAGAGTTGGTTGAATACCCGGACTTGGAGCCTGCACATATGGAGGACTGACTGTATAAAAACATATTTGTGCTCCACCCAAAACTTGTATTGATTTTTATGTTCATTCCATATATATTTATTTAATGCCTTCTCCAACTAATGGTAAATACAATAACTAAAATATTGAGTGAGGAATAAAATCATAAAAGCATATCTATATATATAAGTCCTTATCTATCTTTTTAGTGTGACTCTGATCATCATAAGAAACCCACCATAGGGTTCTATTTAGGTGCATGTCTGCAACATTAGGATCAGTACTTAGAATAATTCGTTATGTGTGGTAGCTTTAAAAAAAAAAAGGTTGTAAATGAGTAACTATTGTTGTGGGCCTCCACAGGAGGATAATAAATTGTACCTCTCTTTGCCAGGATTTCTGAACAATTTGAACAATAACATTTAAAAAATGGAAGATGAAACTGTAACATTATCTTTATTACTGGAAAAAAATAAAAGTTAGAAGACTTGGCCTTAGGCCATGGCTCTGTATCTCCATGAAGTATCTCCACATTGACGAAGAACACCTGGAGATTCCACAAAACCTTCTTTCCTAGGGGCAACTTGCAAACAAAAAAGGGAGAAAAAGAGGGTTAAGCCTCTTCAATGGGTGTGTGATTAAGGTAAAATTTCTATTAAAAAATGGGATTATCCCAGCAACTGATGAAGCTGAGCACGGAAAAGCAATGATTGCAGCTTGGAAGTCTGTAACTCGAAGGGACAGAATTCTTTATCTGCATATGTCACACATCAGAAGATCTGTTCACTAGTTACAATGCAGAGTGAATGTGGGACGTGGGTCTCTGTTACTTGCTGAAATTTCCCTGAGAAAAATGTGGCTTTTTGACGTAAGATAATTTTCTGTAGCTCAGCCAGTTCTGCTTCCGTACTCACAATGTCGGAGACCCTGCTTGTCTCATTCGCACACCATCATTAGCAGTCCGTTCAACAAAAACATTACATCTTTCAGTGTATGTATTCCGCACTGAATGAAAGACAAAAATGGCACTGCAGGACTTAAGCCTTTCTGGATTGGAGAGGAAGAGCAGAATATTAAGAATAAACAGAGAAAGACATTTCTTTCAGTTATTCTTCCTTATTTTTAGACAGCTAGAAAACACAGACACACACCAAACCTTTATTTAATTAACTGTCCTGCCATATATGAGAAAAGGCTGCTGAGTGTGGTGGCTCACGTTTGTAATTCCAGCACTTTGGGAGGCTGAGGCGGATGATCACCTGAGCCTAGGAGTTGGAGACCAGCCTGGGCAACAGGGTGATACACCATGTCCACAATTTTTTTTTTTTTTTTTTTTTTTTTTTTTTAGTTGGGAATGGTGACATGTGCCTGTGGTCCCAGGTACTTGGGAGGCTGAAGTGGGAGGATTGCTTGATCCTGGGACGTCGAGGCTCCAGTGAGCCATATTTATGCCAATGCACTAGAGCCTGGGTTACAGAGGGAGACAGCGGGGAGACCCTGTCTCAAAAACAAAACAAAACAAAAAAGTCTGACACACAGAAGATACTCGAAATGGTTCCTATCGTTTAATATGATCATATGCATGACTCAGGATGGAATGATGTCTTATTAAACTTAAGTTCTTGATTTCTGGAGGGAACTCCTAGAGGATAGGGCTTCAAGTTGAACTTCTGTTGTCACCTAGCATGAAGTACTGCGAGTGATGCAAGTACTACATCTGGGCCTTCACATACATTTTCTGAAATAGTTTTCGGTGTCTACAGTTTTACCTCTTCCGAGGAAGATGAAAGAGTTCTCTGAATTAGGGAAGAGATGAGGGTATAGGCATCTATTGAGCCAAAAAATCGATTTTGCAAAATCCATAAAAGTCGAAAATTTAGTATTTATAGTTCAGTATTTATAGGTTAGTATTTATAGTTTCCATTAATGCCTCAAAAAACTTTACCTTCTTTATTCTGAAATAGTCACATAGTACTATGCATTTGCCAAGAAAAAAAGAAAGACAAATTTCTAGGGACAATAAAATAGTTTAAAAAGAAGATGATAGGAATGTGTGTATGTATTATTTTGGAAAAGCATTTTAATTTATATATTTATGCCTTGGTTTAAAAATACCTTATTTATGCTTAAAGATACCTGCAGTGAAATGTGAACCTTCACTTAAGTAATTTGCAGAGAAGATGGCTTCAAAAACGGAATCCCAATATAGTAAAAAGATACTTGAATGGAAAACTTGAATCTTATTCTTGACTTGAACATTTAAGAAGTTTTTGTTTTGGAAACACGCTTTAACATCTCTGAAACTCAGTTTACTTTAAAAACTGGGATTAAAAATTTTATTTATATCAAAAATTACAGTAAGGATTAAGCATAATCATGCTGTAAATACAAAGCATTTCCATGAAATGTATCAAATACTGATTTACTTGCAATTTGTTTTAAATTATACCGTTAAAAGGCTCACCTCTGTTTCTTGACCTGGAGCAAGAATACACATGGAAATTGACGTGCTTAAATATTGAGGTGTACAACAAAACCATCAGATGTTACATAAAACGAGTAGTTTTTTTTGACAAATCTAACTTCAAAATGATAAAATCAAATATTTGTGCAATGTTACAGTGCTTACATGATCCAAACTGACTCAATATCAGGGACAACTGAAGTTAATTATTATTGCATATGCCCAGACAGTCTTTGGGGGCTAGTGATATTTGCATTTGTTTGTTATAATACAAAATTTCCTGTAAATTGTGTGATATTGAGAGTTATATCATAATTTTAAAATAATATATAAATTATGGAAGACTTCTAGCGCCATCTCAAAAGAACAGAATTCAACCTCAAAAGGCTGCCACCGGCCAAATATGGAAGATTATGAGCATCACTAAGAATAATAACTGCAATAGATGAAAATATATTAAATATTAATAAATGCATAAGTTAAAATGATTCTTACAATCCTGATTTTGAAAGGTGCTAAGGATCTATATTATTATTTTTAAATTAGTAAATAAAGGGAAAGAATCATTTATCTTGCCATGAATCTTGCCTTACCTATATATAAAATGTATCAGAGGCTAAACAAATAGTAGGTGAACTTTTCTGCAAGAATATTAAATGCAGGAAGAATAAGAGAATTAGAATATTAGCATTGTGCAACCTCTAATGAACTAAGATCTCTAGATTTGAACATCCAGTGCAGCTAATCCCATAAATAGAATGGTTCCCAGGGTTTATGTGCCTCTTGAAGAAAGAAGATAAAATTACCAATGTAGGATTCTTTCAAACAAATAACGGGTTGGATATGATCAAACCTGTAGTTCATATTCAACCACAGATTTACAGGAAATAAAAACAGAAAGATATGTTAAACTATACCACAGAGATGTAATTAACAAAATCTACAACCACGCTTTCAAAAGTAGTAGTTAATAGTAGCTACTTGCCACATGCAGCTATTTAAGTGTAAATTTAACATTAAAAAACCCGTTTAGTTCCTTGGAAACATTCTCTACGGGACTCAATAGCTATATGTGGCTAGTGGCGATCGTATTTCTGTAATTGCAGAAAGTTCTATTGGGCAGTCCTAATCTAAACTGTATAAAACACTACAAGACAATCGGTTTCTAAAACAATGAGAGAAGAAAGAGAACAAGAAGAAAAGCAAATGAGATAAACAAATTTGTAAGTACTCAAAAGATACATCAGTCGTGATCTGTGCAACATTGGGATTCCAATTTCAAAGAACTGTAGAACAAACAAATTTAAGTTATAACATTTATGAAGCCATTGGAATTTCTAAACTGACTGGATATTTCCTGATATTAGATAACTATTATTAATCTATTTTATACATAATGTTAAACATAATTTTCATATTTTAATGTTATAAAAGATTAAGAGATGAAATGATATAGTTTGGATTAGTGTCTAAGTAATATAGGGGAGCAGATGATGGTGTTTATAGGGAAGAATTCTTAAGGCCGGGTGATGAGCACATGGGACTCCTAATACTTTTGTTTCTCCATCGTAAACTAAAAAAGAATAAAATATAATGCAATTGATTTAACATATAAAAATTTAGATGGATAATCATAAATGGTTGCAATGAACTAATGTTTATGATTTCCCTAAAATTCATTTGTTGAAACTTTAATCCAAACATAATTTTATTTGGAGATAGGGCCTTTGAAAGTAATTAGTTCATGAGAGTGAAACCATCATGAATGGGATTAATGCCCTTGTAAGAAGAAGCCAAAGAGCCAGGCACGGCAGCTCACGCCTGGAATCTCAGCACTTTGGGAGTCTGAGGCAGGTGGATCACTTGAAGTCAGGAGTTCGAGACCAGCATGCCAAACATGGTGAAAGTCCGTCTCTACTGAAAATACAAAAATTAGCTGGCTGTGGTGGCGGGCACCCGTAATCCCAGCTACTTGGGAGGCTGAGGCAGGAGGATCAATTGAACCCGGGAGGCGGAAGTTGCAGTGAGCCGAGATCATGTCACTGCACTCCAGCCTGGGTAATGAGAGCGAATCTCTGTTTCAAAAATAAAATTAAATTAAAAAATAAGTAGAAGAAGCCAAAGAGCTACTTAACTCACTTTCTGCCATGTGGAGATACGAGGAGGGGTCAGCAGTCCAGTCAGGGAGAATAAATAATATTCATGTTATTTGAGGAGGACGTATACCTTTAATCAATTTACCTTTTTTCTTAAACGTCCTCCTCCTCCCACCACTCAATTCTATCCTGTACTTCAGAGTATGGCCATTCCTGGTATAGGCAGTGGCATATTTCATAAACAGTTATGGTGTTTAGATTCAGTCACCGTTTTTTCACATTAGGCAACAATATGGATATGGAGAGACATTTCTCTCTAGCAGGCATAATTTCATATCTACTTGGCCAGAATTAAGTCACATGTGCATACCTAAGCCTATCACTTGTTAAGATGGTTAGAAACAGCTTAATTAGCTTAAACTAAAGAAGGATTCAGCCTATTCTGTACCTGAAGATTTACAATGCCCATTCTTGAACAGGAGCAGTATTCTCGTAAGAGGGAAAGGAAAAGTGGGAGTGTAGAATGCTAGCTAGGTAAGCAACAATATTTTCCAGACTCACCCAACTTCTATTACATAGCATCAGAACACATTAGAAATGACTATAAATGATGAAAGGTTGCAGAAATACACAAAATTACATTTTGTTTGTAGTAATGAAATGAATGGGAATCGCTGTACAATTGACTGAATGTGTCATTTGTTACAATGGTCCATCCAAGAAATAGTCTAACCCTAGATATAGTAAAAAAATTAATATGATTATAATCATGATGCTTTTCCAGCTCACCGTTATCACTGTCATCATCACAATCATTATCTCAATGTTTTAAGAAAAATTTAACACTTTCATAATCTCTTCAAAGCGGAGGTCAATAAATGTTTCCTGTAAAAGACTAGACAGGATTTGCAAACCATATGGTGTCTATTGCAATTATTCAACTCAGTAGTCGGAGCATGAATGCACTCATAGACAATTCATGCCAAATGAACCTAGCTGTGAATTAATAAACTTTATGTGTGGGTACCTCAATTTGAATTTCATATAATTTATATGTGTCAAGAAATATTCTGTTATCCCACTGGAGTGCAAGCTCTTGAAAGCAGGATCATGTACTAACTCATTTTTCTGTCCCACAAAGTGGCATAAAACAGAAAAAAAAAACCATTTTTTTCTGAATGCAGAATAATATAGTAAGTGTAGATATAGTTCTCTAAGATTACATGGTCAAAATCTGAAGACAGGGCCCTTTAGTCATCCTCTACTCTCTAAGTGTCAGTTGCATTTCTATGCAAAGTAAGTCAGTCAGTAAGTCCTGTATCTACCCTCCTGTCAAAGCACTTAGGCCCTTTCCTATATATAACATAAATATTTAATTATCTGTTAATTACCTCTTTTAAAGCCATTGTGTGTCAGTTTATGCCACTAGCAGCAAACTCTTGGGGATAGGTTTAGGATTTTAAAACTGTCTTTGGATTGATTGCTTGCATGTCTAATGAAAGACAATTGGCACCACTAGCTGCAATGTCTTTGACCTGTACAATACAACTGCAGAAAAAAAAAATATATACTTCAAGAAAAAAAACTCTTTTGTACAATGAAAGAGTATTCTGTTGGTCATACTCTTTGCATAGTATAGGTGACTGATAGCAAGAATACCGGGGAGAGAAGAATCATGGTAAATGCAGTGACTAAGAAAAGCAAGAAAACGGACAATCATTGTTCTTTAACATAATATTAGAAGCAGTAAGTAAAGTAGTGCAAAATGAACGGATTACTTTTTTCTCAGTATTGGCACTCAGTTGGAAAGCAGTAAGCAAAAACACGTAGAATTCTGGTCACTGATTTAATATGCTAAGTGATCACTCTGGACTTAAAGCTTCATAAGGGTTGGGCATGTATGTGTCTCATAATCATATATTTAGCTCCTAACAAATTCTTTACGTAAAGTCCCAGTGGGACATAAAATTGAATGAATAGCATGCACCATTATGTGATTAACATATGCTGTGTTTTTGCAGATTTCATAATATCCCTGGAAAAAAATTATCTCCATTTTATAGATGAAACAACTAACGTTCAGTTTTTTTTTGCCAACGACAACACAAACCATAGTGATAAATCTAATATTCAAGAATAAATTTATTTTTCTAGGGCTCCTTTCAGTAAACCTACATAATTCTCAAAAATGCCTGTTCAATGAAGAATGTTGGTTTTAAGGTAAATTGAAAGCTACGAGGCACATTGATGAAATAATGAAAGGTTTTTCATAGAGTAGTGAAACATGTTGTCTTAGAAGGGGTGGTGATTCCCATCATGGATAATGAAAAAATGAAGCTCTGGGACCACTTAACTAGCAAAATAATTGTAACCAAGTGAAAATAACAAGATAATAAAAAACAAAAGGCATGAAAATAGTTCAAATAATTTATGTTAAATACTTTTCTCATTTAATCATTATACCAACACTTTGAGGTGATACTAATTGGAACTCCGATCTCAGAAAACTTTGAACATTGAGAAACCCCAACTGTAGTGATAATGAGTAACGTGTATGAATTATAAATATGACATGTTAATAGGTGGGGAGGCAGTTATTGCCAAGTAGCAAACCTGGGTTTATTTTGGATTTGGGGACTCAGATTTAAATTCATGTTCACATAATTTTAACACTGGATGTCTCAAGAAATACCATTCTTACCCAGAGTGTTCATTTGAGTCTTTGGAATTACAAGTAAGGCTTCTAAAATTTTCTCTATGGGGGTGTGTGAGTGTATTTTAAAGTTTGGCAGATACTTTTAATGTATGTTAGAGCAGTGGATCTCAGTCATTTTGGTCTCAGTACACATTTGCGCTCCTAAAAATTATTGAGAACTACAAAGTCCTTTTGTATAGATGGAAAATCTACTAAGTGTGTGTGTGTGTGTGTGTGTGTGTGTCTATAATCAAAATTAACTGTGAACAAATTTTAAAATATTTATTCTATTTGAAAATAACAAAAATAAATCAACTACCCATTAATTCACTATTAATAAAATTCATTGTATTTTCCAAAACAAAAATATGCAGTAGAAATAATTGCATTGTTTTACATTTTTATAAATTGTACTAATTTGGGACTTAATAGAAGACAGTTCAATTGCTGTAGCTGTTCTGCATTCAAATTCCAGCCTAGGTTATTTTGGTGGAGAAGAACATTTGACCTCATGCAGATACGTAGTTGGAAAGAGAATAAGTGTAATAGCCTTCTAAGACAGTTGTGGTTATTCTTCTTAAATACTATAACAAAACTCAACAACTGTAAATTTCCTAATGGTTAGTTACAATGTGGAATCTGATTCCATATCATAAAGTTTTTGTTCTCTTTTATATTAAAATTCATTAAACTACCTTGCATTTTGAATAGATCTTTTACCCATGTTTTATTTTGTAACACAAACGTTTGCCATTTGGAAAACAATGGTTCATTGAGTAATGCTTATCTTCCAAATGTTGAGGCATTTCATTATAATACATAAAAAAATTCCGTTCACCAGTTTCACCACTAATCTCAACAGACGTTTTGAGTATTGAGAAGCTGTCAGGTTCATGGCGGAACAAATACACTTTCCAAATTCCTAAGTTTTCTTGAAAGCTAAAATTTTATTATTGGCACCAAATAATGCTAATTGTCTCAATAGAAATAAACTTACATCATACTTTTTAAAAAAAATTTTCTGCCAATTACCCAAAAGTAAATAACTATAGTTTATCAGTTGTTTTTTCAAGCAAAGAAGATTTCTGTAAATAAAAACAGCTATTTTGGCTCAGGACTCAAACAAATGCCCAGTAATTTTCCTCAAGCTCTCTGCCATATTTCTGAAGATAACAGACACATTTTATGCATGCTTTTTATTTCATCACACACACTGTTGAAGATACTAACTCAAAGCTTGACCTTTTAAAAAAATTAATGTTTTACTGCTTCATCCAGGACATTGTTAAGTGAAACTTTTATTGTTAAGTGAAACATATTAGTGGCATTGAAGAATGCAAAGATGGATAAAACAGCTTATTGCCACTACCGTGATCTGTGTTAGAGCACCCACAGTTTTACCCGTTGCTGCTGTCATACTGTCACTACAAATATCTACACAGTACAAAGCAAATATTATTAAGAAAATAGTTTGGCATTATTGATCTCTTAAAGGAAGCTGGGAATTCCCAAATTTTAGTGGAGCACGTATTGATAACTTTTTTCTGAGAGCAATATCTTTAGCTTGTCTAAATTGTGACATCCTATAATTTTGCTAAAATTTAATTTGATGCTTCTTTTGCCTTGGGTAAATCTAGTAAGATCTGTTGTACATTTCCAGTGGCATGCTAAAATTCAGTCATATGAGCATACAAAAGGTAATTGTAAGCATTTCTTCTTAATTTCGAATTCAGTTCAGTGATGTAATATTGATAGCTTAAATTTAGCCATTTTGAGAGAGTTTATACCACAAAATTGAGAAATGCTACATACATATGAGAACATTTTGCTTCTGAGAAGCTGGTTTTTAAACATTTATCTATACACTTTGGATGCATCATTAATATTGCTTACATCATCACTATTAACAGCATATTAGTGTCATCTCAGACAACTCTTTACCTAGATTTAGACACGTATAAGCAGTTCAGGGATGCATCTGTTACAGGAGAGTTGTGATGATTATGACTTAGGAAAATCCATATTCTTCATTTGCATTGACCTTTTCATGCCTGTGGTATTTAACCAGGATATGTAGTGCAAATGGACACTCTTTTAAACAATTCGTACCCTCTCATTCCATGGGTTAATTATTTATTTGCTTAATTATAAGACAATGAAAACATTTACAGATATTTTGCCTCAGTCAAATGTGATGAGCAGTGATTTAGAATTAAAAATAAAAATAATCCTCAAATATGAAATTATAAATCCAATCCATTATTTGATAAAGAGAACTCACAAACCAATAATCTCAATAGAATCTAATTATTAATAATCCTTAACTATTATTAGATAGTGAGGTATTTCCCCATGTTTGCATGTGAAAAACACAGAAGGTGCTATCAGTGGAATAATTCTTGTCTGTTGTAGGTTTATTCATAGAGTGACCCTATTTAAACCATTTAACTTTTTTGGTATTTTGCATTCTTATTTATAAAATGGCAGGGAATAATATAAATTTGGAAAGATAATCCTGAATATAATGCCTATCTTCTTTTTCACCTAGTTATTGCCTACTCATTATGTAAAACCCTCCTCATAGGTTCCCTCCCTGGAGAAACATTCTTTGATTTCTGATTAATGAGCACACATCTTTCCACAGTATATCCTGCCTATTTACTGCATTGTCTGTATTTACTTTACTGTGAGCTTCTTGAAGACAGAGACTGTGCTTCTCATCTCTGAATTTTTATGGCCTAACAGAGTGTTTGACACAGTAGGTGTTCAATAAATATTTGATGAATACATAAGTGAATGGTGATTTTGATGAAAAAAACCATCACAATAATGAAAACAAAGGCCCAAGTTATTTGCTTACTTCCTTGTAATTGCAAGACAATAGATGAATAGGCAAACGATCCTTGCTTATCCTATTACCAAATCAGTCATATTTCCCCATTTTAAAAGAATATTGTCTTTCTTTTACAGATGTCTATAGAATAGATATGGATGGCTCTGAGTAACTAATGCATTAAAACAGAGGCATGACACACACCGTGAACAGACCCTGCCTGAACATTTTAAAATGCCTTTTACAAGCCCTTTGCTATGAGAATTTTTTTTAGTGCATTTAAGATTAATGGTTGCTTTCCTGTATTCATGTTCTGTTTGTGGAAACAGATGGAATTTTAAGCATTAAAGCTATAATAAAATTTGTTACTTGCTATGGCAAAGTATTCATTATACGCTGTCAGAATAATACAGATCTGAAAAGTTGACTTTTTAGTAGTTTTCAGGCATAAATACTTGATTTACTTATTGAGGTAAAAAGTAATGCTGTGAGCTATTGAAACTGTAAACTACGTTTCTATTTGCCTGATAATCCCTTTTATTAGCCATAGAACTGTAGATGTGTGGGAAGAACATTATTTCAGCCATAGGAGGGATTCTTCTTCATTAAATGCATGTTTTCAAAAAGAAGAGATTATTTACTTTTCACTAGAAACAACTACAGCGTCCACTCAAAAGCAAATTGTGTTCTCAGAGCAAAGATATTAAATTGATATTAATAGACATTCTATTCTTGAGCAACTGATTCTGTTGGTTCAGTTATTGCTCCACCTTTGGGAAATTGCAGAATCAATGACCTAAAAGGTTTCTTAGTCTCCAATATTTATGGTTTGGGTTTTTAGTGGATTAATAAAAAAAAAAAAGGTGTAATCGTTTCCCCTTAGAACCTTTACTGTGCCTTTGTTTCACAGCTTGGAAAAAGCTCTGAATTGATTTATGAGAAAAGCAAAGAGAAAATGGCAGGTTTAGGTGATAAAGTGTATCATAAGATTCAAACAGCCCAGAGTTACCACATTTTAGAGAAGATATATACTAATGTTTTGAAATATTTTGTTAAAGCCACTGTTATGTGATTTAACAACCAGTTTTCATCGTCTTTATCTAAAAATTCCAAGTGATGAAGTCAAATGAAATATACCAGGATCTTCAACTGGAGGTAATATACATAGCAGTACTTTGTGAGCTATCAAGCTCTACAAAAAGAGAGGACAAGCTAATTATATCTGTTCCTATGTTTGATTACTAATGCTGTTAAGGCCATAGGGTTGGAGGAAGTACCCCAAATTCTAAATTTAGAGAATAGCATCTAGGAAGGAAAAGAAAGAGAGAGAGAGAGAAAGAATATTGCGAAGAAATGGCTCAGAAAACATTATTCAACATTATCCAATTAAATAGCATTTTATTATTATATATAATATTAAATATGACTGCTTAAGTGGGAGGCTGTTCCCCAACAGTGGAAGAAAAGTTCTCCAGTGTTGTATCTCAGTATTTATGCTACAGATTACATCCTTAAGTTCTGTGAGGTTCTTCATGGAATTTATCATTGCTCTTCAGCTTCAACTGTCTTTTGGTATCTTAGAGTCTCTTAAGTTCTCAAGGTTTATAAATTCTCCAATTTAAAAATTATCTAAAGAATATTAAATCTGTAGTTAGTAGGCACAGCTTTTCCTTCACTAGCTGTGTGTTGGTGGATATGAAACTTAAGAACCATTAGTTCTACAGTTGTTTTATCATCTGTAAAATAATAATAGTATTACCCAAGTCATAGGTTACTTACAAAGAGTCTGTGAGATGTTTATAACACATATAATATTGATGGTACACAGCAGTTGTTCAATAAATACTAAATTTCTTAAGACCCCTGAGTAATTCAAACTTTTAGCCACATTATATACTTCCAGCATGGCTTTTTGTGTTTTTCTTCTCTTCTTTCTTTTCTTCCTTTTTTTCTCCCTCCCTGCCTCCCTCCCTGCCTGTTTCTCTCCTTCCCTCCGCTTCATTCCTTCCTCCATCTTTCCCTCCCTTCCTCCTTCTTTCTCTCTTCCCTCCCTCCATCTTTCTTTCTTACTCTTTCCCTTTTCTTTTTTCTTTTCTTCCCTCCCTCCCTCCCTCCCTCCCTCCCTCCCTCCCTCCCTTCCTTCCTTCCTTCCTTCCTTCCTTCCTTCCTTCCTCTTCCTTTTTCTTCAGGGAGACCACTTCCAACAGATCAACTTCAAGTAAATAAACAGGTACATCCATTATCACTAAGGTTTAATTTCATTAATAGCTAAATTAGGAAACTGGAAATTAGAGGAGTTGGTCTTCATCTCAATTTAATAGATTTTTATAATAAAATACTGCATATAAATCATTGAACCCCATGTCTAGTACATCATCATGTTTTATAAATGGCATTTCCTTTCTTTTCCACCCAGTACTTCTAGAGGGTAAAGTGATATCTTACGAATCTTGACTTCTCCTGTGTCTTGTATAAATATCTCAAAAGGTGTTGAAGAAATTCAGTTTCTAGAGAGAAGAAGAAAAGCAATCTGGCATGTGAGCAAAGACAACTTGGCATTAGTGTTTGTGAAAATGGAAAAGGTTCACAGAAGCTAAGCCTCTGGGAATGGTAAATACAAACAACCAGAGGAAATGAACAGTATCAGGGAGTAGCACCAAGGGTCTAGATATGACTGGCCAACATGGCTCTACACTGAAGGCAAGCAGCTATATTACATGGTTTGTGCTATCACCAAAGAGACCATGAGAACTGAGGATAGACGCAGACCTAACCACAGAATTGTCCCTGACATGATACCTATAGGAATGGCTTTCTGTATTGATAAGATCATCTTTGAATATAAAGTCATATAATGCATAGCCATACAGCTTCAACCTTTAGGCTAATCTTGCTTAGTTTCAGTGGTTTTGTTGGATATAGTAGAATCCGGATAGAAAAGTAGAAAAGTTTAACTTTTACTTAAACTCAGGATGGCTTTTCTAAAATTATTAAATCCTCAAAGCAAGACAAAGTTAAATGCTAAATTTCCACAATGAATGAACATCCCATTGTAGCTAAAAACAAACTTGGTTTCAGTGTTTAATGATGCATTTGTATTTTGTTAGTAACAAAATGGTCTTCTCAAAAACAAAGCAAAACAAAAAAACAAAAAATCAAAACATGTTATGCATTCTACAATTGGAATTACCCTAGTGAAGAAGTTTAGTAGAAAATACTTGGAGACAAATTCTATTATTTTATTTTACTTTAGAATTGAAGGACTTTTATTAGGTTGTAAGCATAACTTTCATTCAGTTTTGCAAATTAGAACACCATTGAATCTTGGCATGCAATGGCACAGTATTCAGCTTTTTCTAAAGGCATGTGGAAAAGCTACAGTTCTGGCCTAGAAAATATACCATGAGCTTCTAGGCCAGGGCGCAAGAGGAATTCAGCTAGAAAAGGAAACCTACCAGCAGTCAAGTATTATGTCTTAGGAGCGTCATTGTTCTCACTTTATATTAAATCAGTACTTCTCACAACAGATCTGTTTTGGCACCATTTATGAAAAAAACAAAACAAGAAATGTATATGCTAAAGAGTTTCCAAGAAATATTTGCTGAATAAATACATAAATAAATGGATAAATGATATAGAGCACACAGAACCTCTGGGGCAAAGAAAGCCGCGGTAAGAAAGCCGTTGTACTTTCTCTGTCTTTTTAACACCACTTCCAACCAGTGCTATTAGTTTTCATTTTACTAAGTGAGGACTTTGAGGTGAGTCCATAAATGAAAAGGTCAGTCCAAAGTATGTGCTTGAACTCTAAGAAATATCAAGAAAAAAACTTTTCAAAATGTAAAATTCTTAGCAAGATAAATACAGAAAATGGAAATACAAATAATAATATCAAATAATTTCACCTTTAATATTGTTTTTATTTTAATTATTTTTTATAATGCAAATAAAATAACTAATATTACCCAATGGCACGTTCCACCATACTGTGTAGGCTTCCATACTTTTAAATTTTAGCAAGACCTTTTATTAAATCAATCTTATATGTTTTTAAAGAAGGCAGAAAATTAGGATAAATTTAGCTTCACTACATTACTCAAAGATATTATGAAATGGTGCATATTAACTCTTAAGAAACTATTTTAAGTAACATATATAATAGCATATATTTTTGCTACATATTTTTGCTATTTTTCATATATTATTTTGATATATATAAAATATATGAAAAATCTAAACAATTTAAAAAGCTAAATACGCTAAGAAACAAGTTTCTAAAATACTTATACAAGTATATCATTTAAGAAAAAATAGAAGGTCAATAAACTGGACAAATATTTAATAATCAAATTCAAATTAGATGCCAAGATGCATTTTTATTACAAAAATAAAGGCAATTTGGGGGTATTACAGACATTATTTTTAAAAAAAGAATCGCTAATGGAGGGCTTTTGGAAGTGTGTATGAGAGGTATAGAATTCTTCACAATTTTTAAATTGATTCTCATAACAATACTAATAAATTATAAACAATTTAAAACTGTTTTTCAAAGATGTTTATCAAAGTGCTCTTACAATAATAATACACTTGCAGAAATGTGAGTGCACAACAATAGAGAAATGATTAGTTCATATCCATTCAATGAAATGTACTGACTAAAATTATTATAAAATAGAAGTTTTGGGGGTGAGAGGGTTGGGAGGTGTGTATAATGGACAATAAAATCTTCTGGGGAAATTTTTCAAAATACACTTGCCAGCCAGAGTTATTCACCAAGACCATACTTAGTGTACACTACTTGTGCTCAGAAATGTGGGTACAGGTTATTCTAGCAGATGCTCTTCATTTCTTGCCCTTAAAGAACCACTGTTCTCGGGTAGTGTACTAATGATATAGAAAAACATATTTAATATACTGTTAAGATAGAAAAGTGGTTTATAAAACTGTTAGCAATGACCTTTCATTTAAAGTGTATAAGCCCAAATATCTTGCTACTTGTATTATAAAAGGTGTATGTGTATATATATGGTGTATATATATATAAAAGGTATATATATAAATTTTATATATATAAAAGATGTATGTTTACATATATGCAATTTTATATATATAAAAGGTGTATGTATAAAAGGTATTACCTTTTATATATATATAATCTTTTATAATATAATACATCACTTGGAACAATGGCTGGCATATAATAAACACCACATATGGGTTAGCTATTATGTCATTCGTCGTTATGATATCATTATGCTGTTTGTATTATTATTGATTTCTTATTATTACCTAATCTTGATTTGGATCATGGTAAAAAAGGGACATCTGCCATGATAATAATGAAGGGAAGAGGTTATGTCTTTATGCCTAATCTGTCAGAAAGGCAGACACATAATTTGTAATATTGCATAATATGGCACATAAGAGTCACATGTCATTGCTTCTCATTATAGGTGTCACAAAAAGGGCTTTAGTTGTATACTAAAAGTGGTGGTCACACCCCATTACTCCATTTGCCAGATATGTTAAATCACACGTATAATAGACAGCTGAAAATTGGGATGACTTTCAGAAGAATTTCAAGTAGTATCCGTAATGCTGGAATTGGAAAGTTCCAGGCTCTTTGATTTAATTAATGATTTCCAGAAACTGTAGTTTAAATCTGTCTGGGCACATGGAAGTTGAAAATACAGGCTCAGAGGTCCAGATGTTGAGGTTGCCTTTGGATTTGGCAAAGGAAACCCATCAGTGAGAGTTACTGCCTGTCTATGTTTGTGTAACCCTGATCCTGCTCTTGTGACTTCAGTCTCTTGACTTGATCTAGGATGGGTCTTCTTGAAGGACTAGGAAGGCACTAGGGAGACACTCCCAATTTACTGCCTGACATCCCTCTTGTCCTAATTAGTTGCATTGTAACATTTACTTCAGCTTGGTGAGCATTCATTTACCACTGTTACTGCAAGTCCCTGTGTTTCATTTCCGCCAAACCTCCCTTACAGCAAGCTTTCCTTCTTCCTGTTTCAGTGTAGCATCTTATGATCTAGACTCTGCATTCTGTGTCAAAGACTTTACATTCAATACAAAAGAAAGAAGCATGTGCATTTAAATTTTTGAACAGTGAATATACTGTCACAAATAAAAATATATCAGAGGTACACATAATTTCTGAAAAATTATTTGCACCTTAATTCTAATTTTCTGAATTGATCTAATGAGACAGAGAAGAGTTAATGATAGCTCATGGAAAGTCTTGGATTTAGATACTGTATTTACATTCACTGGAATTTATTTTATCTTACTACAAATCAGGCATAAGACAAAAAAGTGATCTTTTTTTTACAGGGATCAAAATGTTAGGCCCAAGACAAATAAACATGTGAAAACAATTTTAAAACTATACTGTTTTATATAAATACGTGGAGGTATTATTGTCATTCTACTCTAATTGAACTATTATAATGTCAAAAACAGCAATTACTTTTGTGCCAACCTAATAATTAAAAAAATACAGTAAAACACGTTGATAGTTACCTATACTATTTTATAAAGGGCCCTCAAATATACATATGTATAAAGCAGAAGTGCCCAAATGTGTCACTGTGTTGTTACATGTATAGATGCTTTTTGTATTTTTTTAAACAAATTATATTTGTTATTCACATTGGTCTCACTGTTTCCTATTTCTGAGTTCTGGGATTGTGACTTAATTTTAATTGAAAGGATAAGGTAACACATAAATTAGACATCTAAAATATTTTCTAGTTCAAAGTGGGACATAGATAGATAGATAGATAATTAAATGTATAAATAAACCATGGTATCAGCTTTAGGAAGTGTTCAGTGATTTTAGGATAACACACTTATTGTGCAGATAGAGAGATCAAAGAAGATGAATGATGTTTGCAGGATCATCAAATGAATGGCAGGGTAAGGTCAGGATACAATATCCTGACAGGTGCAATGGTGATGTGCTTTATGAATTTGTCAAAGACACCAAACATCTGTCTTAATTTCTCCAAATCTAAAAGATAATAATATCTACTTGACAGGCACACTGTAGGGGGTCAGTTTAGGTTTGTGCTTTGAATATGAGAGGTTCTCCACAAAAAGACACATTTTTATACTTTGTTCTTTTATCCAGTCTTTCTTCACTATAATACTCAAAATGTAAAACCAGGAACATAATGACACTTTCCTAGCAAATTTATTAAACCAAGTTCATTACAATCATTCTTTCTAATAAGCCATGAAACATGTATGGATAGAAGTGCACATGTCATGAAATTTTAATGTGTACATGCATATCAGGGTTGAAAATAACGTTAAAGGATACTAATTTAGTAGTATTGAAGATATTCAACATTTGAGTTTAAAACTCAGTGCCGTACAGCTTTCAACAAACTTTCTTGAGTGTTAGGTTTGGCATTGATTTAATACTTGCCTGTTTGGAAGCTTGGCATGAAAACAATGAGGTGGTACATATGTACTGCAGACAATGAGGAAAACAGAACTTACCTTTACATTCATTTTTATATGTTTTCCTTCCATTTTTATTTTAATTATTTTTACTGTCTCACTAGTCTATTATAAATTTACTTCCAAGCAATCCCCCATGCTTAACCCAAATGTATTTTCCCAATGAATATTTGTTGAATGAAGGAATGTCCTAAATTGCCACTCAGTCTATCCATATTACTTCAGAATTCATCTGAAATGTATTTCCATCATGAAGTGTTCAAGAAAATTGTTCTTTTCTCCTGCCTGAGCTCTAAAGATAGCTGCTTTCCTATTCCTTACATGTCATTCCAGTCATTTATTTTCTGAATTATTATTTCAGACTTTAAGTAATTTTTACAGACTTAAATTATTATTACAGCCTAATGGAAGAGAAAGGCATGCAAATCAGTAATTGTAATGTAGTTTAGTAAACTCTAGGATACGTACATCCAAAGTACTGTGCAAAAGGAGATGACAATGAGAAAAGTAATTTGCTGATATATTAATGAAAGCTCCATAGAGGACAGGCCATGTGAGCTGAAACTTGTTGAGAAAGAAGAATTTGAACAAATGAAAACTGGTGGGAAATTCATTCCATTCAGGAAACCATATAAAAATGTCATTAAGGGAAGACAGCCTGGGGGTATCATGAATCTTTTGAATTTTCTGCTAATTATGTAATTTCCTTACATATGATGTGGTGAAACGGTATTCTTTATACTCATCCCCTTCATTTTCTTATTTCTGTCTCTCCTCCTAGTTTTTTCCTTCTTTAATTTTATTCTTCCTTTTTAGCTTTTTAAAATAATTTTTGCAACAAGATATTAAGCTGTTTTCTAAACACAACTCTGTTTCTGCTGTGAAATAATAAATTTGGGGAAGTTGTTTGTTGTTTGTAATTCAGTAGTATATGCTTTGATCTCTCTTCTGTTCATTACCATATCCCAAATTCTGAAAAGCAAAACAGAAACCATACTACAATTTTAATTTTACATTATATTGCTAGGTTTTTCCTCCTCTTTTAGATTTTGATCCTGACAGGAAGTACTTACACCATCTCTTTGCTTTGTACTTTTCCTAATCAAAGCAGGTATTCAGTATTTGCTGACTGAAGGATATGCTTTTGTTCTCACATTGCCCTAGCAAATTAGCAGCACTTTTGTGGTTGGTTAAAATTTATTTTAAAGGATAAGAGAGGAGCTGCGAACATCATACTAATAGTGTCAATAAACATCGAGATTACATTTAAAAAATTAATTACATAACAATTTTAAAAAGTTTTTGATCAACAACAAAAAACTCTTTATCTCTGTGTTAGTTGGCTAGGCTGATAGCAAACTGCCATAGCCTGGTGGTTTAGAAAACAAAAATTAATTTTATTTCAATTATGGAGGCTAGATGTTTGAGATCAAAATGTCCATGTCTGCGGGGTGAGCTCCTCCTGAGAGCATCTTTCCTTGACTTGCAGATGGTCATCTTCTCCTTGTGTCTTCACATTGTCCTTCCTCTGTATGTGGCTGTCCTAACACGCTCTTCTTATAAGAGCACCAATCATATGGGATTAGGTTTCACCCCAGTGACTTCATTTAACTTTACCTCTTTAAAGACTCTGTCTCCAACTACAGTCACACTCTCAGAAACTGGTGGTTAGGATTCCAACCTATGAATTTTAGGTGGTCTCAGTTCAGCTCCTAACACTCCCATTCAGAAGGAAGAGAACTTTTTGGCCTGAGAGCACCTTGGAAACAGAATAAAGGTGATTGATCTTTCTGAAAGTTTCTGAAAAAAAGGGGCAGTGTCTGTAGAACTGTGTGGGAAAAAGGTCACATGATAGAATGAGATCAACTGGAAAATGTTTCTGGATAGTAAATGACATGGTTGTATGGTAGTTACTTTAGGAGTGTTAAAGGAGGAAGTGAAGGCCAGAATGCATCATTTTACTTATTTGGTAGCAACATGATCTCTGCTGCTTCTCTTTGTTAATACTTCAGTCTTTTTACTAGCTGGCCCTTTATCTCTTCCTCCCCACTGTACCTTTAATTATATTCTTGTTGCTTTGTAAGTTGTTTTTAAAGTGATTTAAATAGAAATTTTATTTCATTTGATGCAACTTGTTTGAATGCTAGTGAATACCTAGTAAACATTGACTGAGACCTGGATGATGTTGTCTCTGGGGCAATGATACGATAAAAGCTAGTACATTTTCCACTAGGGTCAAAGGGAGATAGAATACAGCAATTTTTCAGGCACGGTATATCACACCTGTAATTCCAGCACTTTGGGAGGCTGAGGCAGGAGAATCAGTTTGAGCCCTGGAGTTTGAGACCAGCCTGGGCAACACAGAGAGACCCTGTCTCTATCCAAAATGAAGAAGAAGAAGAAAGAAGAAGAAAGAAGAAGAAGGAGAAGGAGAAGAAGGGGGAGGGGGGAGGGGAAAAGAAAGGAGGGGGAGGAGGAGAAGACAGAGATTATAAAAGGCAATAACTGAGAATGTGAGAGAAGTGTGTTTACCTAGCTGAACAAAGAAAGAGTGTTAGAAATTGTGGACAGTTGGTCATCTATGCTATCAACCAGATTTGGGAAAAGAAATGCACTTAATGGGCTATATAGCCTTGATAATATGCATTTTACTCTTTGTGTTGGCTTACCATGCCTTATTATTATCTTATATACCAGCTTAAAATATTCAGTACTATGGTAATACGTACAGTAGAAGCAATATTTACAAATTTATTAGAAATTAACTTGGGCATGTAGAAGATTGAACATTAGAAAATAAAATAACTCAAAATGTCCAAGGTTGCCAACTAACATTTTTTCATGCTTTGTTTAGCTTCAGTTTCAGTATAATAAAGGGTCTACAAAATCTGTTTTATGCTTCATTCTCAGTTAGAATATGGAAAGAAAGTGTCGGCTTTTTAAAAAGAAACTATGGAAAAGCATGCAGCAATAGAAACTAATGCAAGATAAATATTATTGTGGAGGAAATGAGAAAGATGGACTTTTTTAAAGCTTTTATTTTTAGTGACTATGTTGGTTTATCTTAAACTTTCAAAAAGTTATTAATTCAACAAATATAACCTATTTATATGTTCAGATCTCAGGCAAACACAAAGACAAACCAAAGAGTTCAAAATTTAAGGAAAGAAAATATTTTAAAGTTCCATGGAAAAACAATGGAGGGAGATATAAAGTTTACTTTTGAGGAGAGAGAGAGGGTAGTTTTCACAGAAGCATGACATATATACTATGCCATAAAGTATGAATGGTTCACAGAAACACAAGTTAAAGATGAAAGTCCTAGTAAAGGTAACCAGGGTAGGAAAAGCTAAGAGGTGTGATAAGTGTTTGTGGTGTGTGATGCTTAGAGGATTGGATTTTACCTGTAGACAGTGGGTAGACTGATAGTTTTTACATAAGAGCATGGTATGGTATAGTCTCATGGAGTAACCTTAAAAGACTGGAGATGGCAACTGAAGAATTGTTGCCATTGTCCAAGAAGAAGATGGTTAGTCATGAGAGAAACTGATAGTGAGAAAAATAAGAAATGAATTCAGGTTAATAGATTCAGATCCATGCAAGATCTTTGGTAATAAATAGCATCAGAGATTTCTAATGCTAAAATGGGTCAATTCTGTAAAAGCAAACCAACAAAAGCTCTTAAAAAAGATCTCTTGAAATTATTTTGAATAGGGAGTGAGATTTTCCAGTATCTTGGAGAATGTTGCCTGTATAATTACAATCCTGGAAGAGCAATAGAATGAGTCCAGGAGTTCAGCTGGTTGCAACCATATTTTATGGGCTTGTTCTAGGAGCTGGGTAATGGAGACATATGAGGACAGTGAGTCCTGGCTATAACAATTTGTAATATGGAGAAACTAACCAGTTTATTTTAGGGCCTTGAATTTCTACACCATTTAAAAAAAAATCTCCGATCTCCAAACACCAGAAAGATATTTGTTAAGACAATGTTTGACTTTAATCCAGATGTAAGGGCAAGAAAAGTTTGATATATTATAATCTGATGACCTCTGAGGTCTCTTGAAGCTTAAAAATTACAATACCTAATGCATGCAGGGCTTAAAACTTCAGTGATGGGTTGATAGGTGCAGCAAACCACAATGGCACATGTATACCTCTGTAATAAACTTGCACATTCTGCACATGTATCCCAGAACTTAAAGTAAAATTAAAAAAAAAAAAAAAAGACAAACACAAAGTCCTCTCTTCTAATTCTTCTCTAAACTATTACCCGTTACAGGGCAACAATTGATATCTCCCATGGTAATTCACTCAATGTGGGAAAATTCATTTAAAATCAGAATCAAATTAAGAATATATATTGCCTTTCTCCATTATTCTTATTTTTCTTACCTCACCTGGGATCTTAAAAAAAACTAATGTTTTCATTAAACACAAGATTTTTCTCTCTTCAGTGTAAAGGAACTCTGAGATGCCAAATGTTCCTCAGAAGGCATAGTGGAAAGGCCCCTCATTTTCTCTGGCTACTCATTTCTAGATTGCCTGCATTGCATTTTCCTACATAGTACTTCATTTTGAAAGTGCGGTTCTTAAAATGAACTCAATCTCTAGGCATTTCATCCAGGTGAGGCAAAGTTGGACTGTCATGTCTATCATAGATAATGTCATAGCTGCAGCTTCGTTCTTCTTACAGCTACTGCAACTTGTGGTCCTCTTTGGCAATACAAGTAATGTTTATGACATAGATTCTTCTCACTAAGATATTTGTTGCTTAGGTATAAACCGTAACCTTTTAAATTCACCATTACCAAATGCTATACTTTTTGAAAAAATGCAAATACATTGACAATATGAGAGACAATTCTAGGAGGTGCTCTAGAACTTTAAAAACAATACAAACCACACAAGCTAATTACATTTACTTAGGCCTTCTATTTTTGGAAAACAAAAATCAATAATTCCATGAACATAGCAAAGACTAATTTGTCTAATTCATCAAATTTACTACCTTGAACATAGCGAGGACTCAATAAATGTTTATTAATATTTCTAATTTTAGCAATAAAATATCACTGTAGATATTGATGTTCAAATAACTGAAGAGATGTAACTTTGGGGGAGGCTTTCCTTCTTTTGTTCCTCCTTATATTGTTTTTCTCTCCTCTTCCCATTTTCCTATGCTTATTTCTCACCTTTTTAATTTTTTTTTTTTTTTTTGGCAAGAGATGTGTGTGTCTATATATACCTATGTATTATTCAGGACTATTTACAACAATATCTCAGAGATATCATTGTTTACAACTATTAGACTCTAAACATATTTTTGTTAGCTTCACCTCTTTATCTGTGAAAGGGCTAAAAGTACTCAGGCAATGATTACCAGTGTATTGTACATTTGTTTACTGGTATTATAAAGTTGTTACAAACAGCTAGCTGTGGTAAGCAAATGGACTTAAGAATGAGTTAAATAATTTTGATAAAAAGACTCCATATTGCCTTACCTAAAAAATTTTTATTATCTTTTTCCAAGATGCAGTGCAACACTAGATTATGCTGTGGTGTTATGAAAAAAATTAAAGACTCATCTAATCAATAACTTTGGATTTAATGCTTATCAGTGCTAAGACCTGTACTAACACTGCTGACTGGAGATATAAAAATGATAAACAAAAATTTTTCCCTTAAAGAGATAAAATGTTACCAAAGAATGCAAGTATGGAAATATATATGTGTGTATACACACACGCACCTATACATACATGCATATATATGTATATATACACATATATACACACATAAATATACATATATATGCAAATAAAATAATATAAATGCATTAAAATGCATTGGGATTATATTAGAAGGAGAGCTTATGCCTAACAGAAGAGTATGAAAGTTATAAAAAGTACCAGTAGAAAATGAATTAGTAAAAAGGATTAATAAAAGATGCTTTGAGAATTTCCCAGCTATTAAAACTTGAGCAAAAGCTGGGTGAACATTTCAAGCAAGACAAAGTTAAAGACACCTTAAAACTTACCGTAAAACTACTGAGTGTAAAGCACTGATATCATTGGGAGGTGGACACATTTTGAAAGAGGTAGAATGCAAATACAAACAAAATGGTTTCTGCATTAGGCAAAACTACGGTAGAGTTTCCTGTAGAATGGAGGGTCTTTAGCATGTGGTGATAGCTGGATCTTGAAGGAAGAAAATAGTGGATTTAATAAATACAGAGGGGATATGGTATATGCTTGAAAGTGAAACAGAGAAAAACAATTTTTGATAAAGAATTGTTCCAGTTTCTTGATGTGAGGCACTAAAGCTGGCCTTTATGGAATGGAGAATTTGGAGATTATGAAAAATAAGGCTATATATGTTTATAACAGATGTCTGCTTCCTCACTTCCTCTTACTTATGAGATTTTGGATTCTGAGAAAAATAGATTTCAGAGGCAGAAAAGAATTAATAAGAAATCCAATCTTCTCATTTTTAAAAATGAGATTGCATTGTTTAAAGGAACAGATGCTGAAATGAATGGCACACTTGTAAAAGACAGCAAACAGTTTAGCTGAAATGCATAAAAATGTACCAAGTATTACCAGGTAGGCAAGGGCTGACTCGTGAGGGGCCTTGACTCTTTGTCACCTAGTTTGATTTTCATCCTGGAAGGAATAAAGACCCCCTGAACCAGGATGATGCACATGCTTGCTCTGTAAAAGGAGTGGCACAGAGTGACACACGGTATTAGGCAAAGTTCACAGAAATACAAGTTGGTATCATTCCTCAATCTGTTAAAACCTAAGCGTTCTTAACTGATTATCTTGACCTAGTTGTGTAAACTTCTCACACTCTCTAGTCTTAAGATATGAGGCAGAACTTGGAGTACTACAATACATACCCCACCTTCCAATATAGTTAATCAACAGCTTTATATGTTGACATTGGATTTTTCTTCTCTTTTATTTAAAAAAAATAGTGTTAGATAACTGAAGCTGTTCTGACTGACTCCTGACCCCTGACCCACATTATCCTTTCAAGGCTAGTTTTGGAGACCAAGACCCAAAATGTTAATCAAAGGTCAAAGCAAGACCCCATGAACTGAAGCTTGACAAATGAAACATATGTTTGCACAAATGCTGCTGATTTTCTAAGATGTGCAGCTGAAGGAAGGAAGAACTTGGAAGGTGTCAAATTGCCTTCTTAACACATTCATTGTTTCAGCTTTGAATTTAGATGTTAATATGCCAATACTGAAGTGATCAAAAAAATTGCTGCAGTTTTTGAGTACACAGCATATTGTGAAAGATAACATCTTGTATTTTAGGCTGAAAACAAATAAAACTTAGCTCATCTGCAGAACAATCCACAGAAATGAAGTGAATGCAGTTTAATAATTAAAGTTGTTCATAAGAACTGAGAAGATTTATTCATGTAACACTTGCCAAAGTAGAAGCCAGGCTGTGGTGCTTTTTACTTAGGAGATGGCAGTGCATTCTAGAAGTTAGTATTCTTCTCCAAAAGTGTTCTAACTCAGACCACTTTTCACATAACCCTGAAGTAAAAAATAGAAAAAAATAAAATAAATCTGAGTAGTGACAAAAGAATGGCAGATCATCATTCATTCATTTCCCTATTTATACTTCCTAACAGTAAAGCCATGATGAGTTACTGCTTTGATAAGAAAGCCCATGTTGAAGAGATTAGTTTTGTTCAATTTAGACGTATTGTCAATTGTTACACACCTTTCTGCTTCCCTTTCTCCTTCCTTCCTTCCTTTTATCCTTCTTTCAGTAAGCATGTACTGAAAACCAGCTAATCCTAGGCAAAGTGTGGGCATACAAGAGTTAAAAAAAAAAGTCAAGTTCCCTGCACTACAGATGAGTAAAACAGGTTAATAATTTTTTCCATAAAGGACCAAGAAATAAGAGTAAATATTTTAGATTTTGCAGGCCATAAGGTCTCTGTCACAATTACTCAATTATTCTGTAGTGAAAAAGCAACCATAGCCAATAAGCACACTGATGTGCCTGTGTCCAAGTGAAACTGTATTCACAGAAGCAAATAGCAGGTTGGCAAACATACCTGATACTCCAGTGCACACAAAATAATGGGGAAGATGACGAGGTGTGCAAAATGCTCTGGGGCTATATTCCCAGCTCCATCCCTTTTTAGTTGCTTTGCTACTGATACAGTTATGTCATTTATAAATATTAGTATTGCTTGTTGTTTTCCTAATTTGACTTGTTGTGAGGATCACACTACAAGACTGAATGTATTTAAATTTAAAATTATTTATTTCTTTTTAGTTTATCAGAATCATGCACTATCACATCAAATCTTTTGGGGTGAGTTTTATTCCTTGTGGACAGTTCTAGAAAGCTGTAGGAAGAGCAATCAAAAGACAGAGATCACCTTCTATATGTTATGTCTCTCAATGTGCTCTGTTTTGTAAAGCATATACATTAGTACTTAATTCAATTTATTTTCCCATTTTCAAAACAGAGAAAATGACACACAAGATCTCTAAAATGACTAGTTCAACACTAAGGATTTATAGTGATGTAATCAAAGTAAGAATATGTGTTTTCTTATTACCTAAGCCATTATTAGAACATAATTTCTTTTAAAATAAAAAAAAAAGTAAAATGCAGTCCCCTGAAATTATAATATGCACACAGAAAATACCTATTATGTGAAGTGAGGATAATTTTACAGTAGCTAGAACTGTTTCTCCAATTTGTGAAGTGAAAATTTTAATGACTGATAAAGATTCTTAAGATTGTTAGTAAGATAATAAAATATAAGAAAGATATCCTTTCAGTAAAAATAGCTTTGCTGCTTCACAATTTACTCCAAACAACAAACTACGAGGAGATTTTAGCTAAAATTGTACCCTATGCCCTTTTATCTAAATATCCTATTTTCTTTGAGCTATGACATTACAGCTCATCATTATTGTTATTGTTGTTATTTTAATGGAAAGTGTAGTGTGAGCTAATAGTCTCTTGGTGTGCAAGCTGCTTTTGAAACCACATTAATCTTGAGGCTATTGTACATTTATCTTGTCTCCTCTGACATAACTTCTGGGCTATAATTTAACCTTTCTGTATCACTGATGCTTAAAGAAGCTTTCAAATGGTCATATTTTATTGCTTGAAGATTTTAGCAAGATCAAGTTATCAAATGTACACTCTTGTGAAAGGTACTTGTTGATATCCTGCTTATTGATATTTATACAGAAAATGTCTTTTGGCATTGCCTCCCAACCCCATCTTGCTGTGGACCATATGCAGACTCTGAACATAGAGAGTGTGATGATGAAGGAGAGATTAGGAACAGGAGCTCTGTATCCTCAAGAAGAAACACACAAATTTTAAATTTCAATATTAAAAACTTCTAAACCTGGCATTTATGTCCCGCTACATTAATACCCCAAATGACATTATTCAGCCTTGTCTTCCTCTAATAGAAGAATATATATTCCAGCAAAACTGGAGAGCAGTTCCCATGAAGGACAGCACTTTGTAATGTCTCCTTTTTGTTTTAATGCCGTGCTTTTAAAAAATAAACTTTTGACTTCAGATAGAAAAATTTAGGGTGGCCATGCCCTAATGCCCCAGAGACATCTGTGTGTATGTACATCCAAGAGCCTGAAACTTACTGTAAAATGTTCTGATTCAAGAAGACCTATGAATAAGAGATACTCTTCTTAACATAAAGTCATGAATAAGCTTCATCATATAAAGTAAATATCCTGAGCTGAGGCCTTATGAACAGGGCTGGGTTGAACTTTTCTGTGCTCTGTCTTATGAATCAGTAATTAGGTGATATGGAATCATGGCATTGGCTAGACATCTAAGATTGAGCTAATTTTGTCCAACTACCTCCTGTCAGAAGAATTGAAAAGAACTTTGAATTATCAGGTAGAATCTGATTATTTAAGTTTGGTCTCCTATAGTGTGTCTGTAAGCCATTGAGCAATCTGCAGTGATGTTCTATGTCTCATTTGCCATCCATGAAGAGTGGAGAAGATGATAAAATAAGGTAGATACTACAAATAACATTTACCTTTGAAAGGCATAATAAATAGTTTAAAACTCTGGTCCTGTACAAGCAGATCATGCATCTCCTGAGAAACTAAGGGCCACCCCCTCATATGGTTTGGCTATGTCCCGACCCCAAATCTCATCTTGAATTGCAGCTTCCACATTTCCCACATGACATGGAAGGGACCCAGTGGGAGGTAACTGAATCCTGAGACAGGTCTGTTTTATCCTGTTCTGGTGATAGTGAATACAGCTCATGAGATCTGATTGTTTTATAAGGAAGAGTTCTCTTGCACAAGCTCTGTCTTCCCTGCTGCCATGTAAGATGTAAGATGTGACTTGCTCCTCCTTGCCTTCTGCCATGATTGTGAGGCCTCCCCAGCCATGTGGAACTCTTTTCTTTATAAAGTACTCAGTCTTGGGTGTGTCTTTATCAGCAGTGTGAAACAAACTAATCCACTCCTTTTGCCTCATAACTTTGAGTCATTTAAATTTAAAAAAAAAAAAAAAAGAATATACTGGAACATAGGTTGGCATGAGAGCTATTCTCATCAACCCTGGACATTTTAGAGTTTTTTTGAGTTTAGTGCTGTCAAACTTATATGATTGTAAAAAGTCACAGGGATACTATGGATCATTCAGATCAATAGCCTGATGAGTTCATGCCATCCTATTTTTTATTTATTCAAATTTTAAACTTCCATAACAAGAGTATTTCTTTGGGTCGGTTTAACCAATATGTGGTGACCCTAAGAAGCAGAATTTGCCAAAAGCTATTTCAGGGGAGATTAGACTTCTTCAAGATAAGATCCTATATTAGATTCTCATAGATAATTAAGGAAATTGATAATAGTCAGATCTGACATATCTAGTTCAACTCTTACATATACAGACAGGAAATCAAGTGTGGAAACACAAATGAATAATGAATAGCACATTTGTTTATATTGCGTTACAATAGCTGGTAACATAATACTATGTATGTTTCAAAACGTTATGATCTATCTGTACCTATTATATAGAAACTCTCAAGTCTACTTTTTACTAAAAGTGGCAAATGTTATTGGAAGGCATTTTCAAATTTTATAGTCTATCCAGTAGATTCTAATGTGCACTTCCTTGTGTCACATAATATCTGACACAGAAAACATGTATCATCTATCTCTGACCTTTGGCACTACTGAAAATACTCCTCTTGCCTTCCAAACTGTTACCTTACATCTTTCTGTTAAATGCATATTTCTGGCTAAAGAACATTTAGTTTGGGTATCAAAGCCCAAATCACTGCACTAAAAAAAAGACTATGAAGACAACCAGTTTATTACTATTTAGGGGTTTGGTCTCTCACCCTCAAGTGGACTCTTTTGTCTACAGGCTAAAAATCTTTGAGTGGTTAAGTACCTTCTACAATATCCTAAGGAGACTTAAGTGGTCATGCATAATTACGGCTGTATCTGAACACTATTTTGATCCTTATCTCCTTGGTCACCTACTGGGCTTTTGAAGATAGGGGAAGGCTGTCTCTTATAGGAGGCCCTGGACATTCTACCTAATTGGGTCATTTGAGAACCCATCCAAATGAATGTCAATAAATAAATAAACAAATGTTAAGGCCAGGGATTTAAAACAAAGAGCTCTTCCGAGGTCTTCACTCTTCACCTCAAAGTTGTATCTATTCCTGGCTGCTGCTGTTGCCATGGCCTGGCCAGAGAGGGAAAGGGGAGACTGTTTATCTTTGCCTGCACCAGTGGTGGGTTCTGCTTCTGCAGAAAGTCACAGGCCCCACAGGTGTTAGCTTCCTCTGCTTCCATTGAGGGGTGTTACCTTCCCTGGCCAGAGACCCATAGAACAGCCACCCTGCCCCACCTTAACATTTTGACTGTAGCCCAGCCCTCTGAAGCCCGTATTCTACCCTGAGGCTTCCACCTTTGTCACTACACCTCCTCCACACTGCCAGCCACACCACAGGGTCAGGGAGGGAGCAGGAAGACCAGGCACCTTCATATGGCCCAGTGAAGGATACCACCACTGCTCCTATGGGAGTGAGGTGCAAGCAGGCAACACACTTTACAACTGCCTGCCTCCACTGCTGCTGATGGGGGCCTGTGTTCACCAGTGACAAACCTGCAGCACAGCCACCCTGTCCCATCTAATTATTTCAGCTGTGGCCCTGAGCCCTCCTGAAGGCTCATCAGCCCAGAGAGGCTTTGGATCTGCCCTGTGGCTGCTGCTACCTTAGCGTTCGGTAACCGCCTAAGTATTCTGCTTGTCCTCACCTGAGTGACCTGAGGATCAGCCTGCCTCACCCTATTACCATCCCTGAGGATCTGTGGGCAAGTCCACTGGTAAGTTCCTGGTCCAGTCTCTCTATGACTTTTGGACTACTATGGAATAAAATTAGAAATAAACACCAAGAGGAGTTCCCAAAGTTATACAAATACATGGAAATTAAGCAAATTGCTCCTCAGCAATCTTTGGGTAAATTATAAAATTAAGGCAGAATTTTTAAAAAAAAAAATTGAAACAAACAAGAATAGTGACATAACATACCAAAACTTCTGGAATATAGTGAAAGCAGCACTAAAAGGAAGATCCATGTTATTAAATGCCTGCATCAAAAAGAAAGAAATATCTCCATTCATCAACCTAATACCTCAGGGAACTAGAAAAACAAGAGCCAAGCAAACCCAAAGCTAACAGAAGACATGAATAAAGATCAGAGCAGAATTAAATGAAATTGAACCAAAAAATTAAAAAAAGATTAAAAATAATAAAAAGTTATTTCAAAAGAGAAAACAAAATTGATAGACTGTTAGCTACATTAACCAAAAAAAAAGTGAAAAGATTCAAATAAGCACAATAGAAAGAGATAAAGGTGACATTACAACTGATACCACAGAAATTCCAAAGGTCATCAACAACTACCATGAGCATCTCTATGCAGACATAAATTAGAGGAAATGGATACACTTTTGCAAACATAGGGCCTCCCAGGACTGAACCAGGAAGAAATAGAAACCGTACACAGACCAGTAAGAAGGAGATTGGAGCATTAAAAAAGACTTCCCACCAAAAAGCACCCAGGACGAAGACAGACTGGCAGTTGAATTTTACAAGACATACAAAGAAGAGCTTCCACAGCTTCCAAATAATTCCTAAAATTGATATGGAATCAAAAAAGAGCCTGAATAGTCAAAGCTGTCCTCAATAAAAAGAATAAAGCTAAAGGTATCATGTTACCTGACTTTAAATCATACTACAAGGCTAAAGTAACTAATACAGCATGATACTCATATAAATATCAATACATAAATAAATGGAACAGAATAGAGGACCCAGATTTAAAGCCACATACCTACAACCACCTAACTTTGACAGAGTCACCAAAATATACAATGGAAAAAGGACATCCTATTTAATAAATAGTGCTGAGAAAATCGGATAGCTATATGCAGAAGAATGAAACTGGACCCCTATCTCTCACCACAGACAAAAGTTAACCCAAGATGGATTCAAGACTTAAATGTAGTACCTGAAACCATAAAGGTCCTAGCAGAAAGCCTAAAACAAACACTTCTGGAAATTGACCTAGACAAAGAATTTACGACTAAGTTCTAAAAAGTAAATGCAACCAAAACATATATAAACAAGTGGGACTTAATTAAACTAAAAAGCTTCTGCACAGCAAAAGAAATAACAGAGTAAACAGATCACCTACAAAGTGGGAGAAAAATATTAGCAAACTACACATCTGACAAAGAACTAATATCCAGTATCTACAGGGAACTCAAAACAACTAACCAAGAAAGAAACAAATAACTCAAAAAGGAGGCAAAGGGCAAGAACAAATTTTTCTCAAAAGAAGACAAGCAGTCAACAAATACATGAAAAAATGCTCAAGATCACTAACCATCAGATAAAAACAAATTAAAGCCACAACTATGAAACCATCAACCACTAGTCAGATGGCTATTATTTAAAAGTTAAAAACAACAGCTGTTGGCCAGGTTGTGGAGAAAAGGGAGCACTTAATACACTACTGGTGAGCATGTAAATTAGTACAACCTCTATAAAGAACAGTATGGAGGTTTCTCAAAAATAAAATAGAACTACTATTTGACTCCACAACCCATTATTATGTATCTCCCCAAAGAAAAGAAATTATTCTGTCAAAAAGACACAGCATGATAAAAAAGACATGTGGCATGATTAACAATAGCAAAGTCATGAAATCAATTTATGTGTCCATCAAGAGATGATTGAATAAAGAAAATACGGTATATATACAGCATGAAATACTATACAGTCAAAGGAGAGAATGAAATCATGTGTTTTGCAGCAACATGGATGGAAAGGGAGGCCATTATCCTACATGAAATAACTCAAAAGCAGAAAACCATATACTGCATGTTCTCACCTCTATATGGAAGCTAAACGATGAATACACATGGACATACAGAGGGAAATAATAAACACTGGGGACTCCAAAACAGGGGAGGATGGGAGGAGGTAAGAGTTGAAAAACTACCTATTGGATACCATATTTACTATTCAAGTGGTTAGTACACTAGAAGCCAACCTTACCACTATATCCATGTAAAAATCCTGCATAAATTTCTATCAAATCTACAAAAATTAAAAATTCCAAAACCAAAACAAAACTCTATTCTGTGCAATGTTGCCTTAGAAGGCAAGTTTTCCTTAAAGGTTAGATTTAAGGAATTAATTCAAGATACAGGTAATTGGCTATCTGTTCCTCCATGGGAAACCATCTGCTATAGTTAAGACTTATGTTTACTAAGAGACATATTCTTGGCCAATTTAACCACTAGGAGAATCTCACCCTCTTGAGTTCTAAGTGCTCTTTGGATTCTAATACACCCTATAAGTCCATCCTTTTGACCAATTAATTTTATGGGAAACATACCTAATTTTTTTGTAATGTAAAGTAGGTAGAGAGAGAGATCTATATTGAACACATTAACACAATTGTATGACCAGAATGAGTCAGAGACACAATAGGGAAAATACTCCTATAATTTACCTTTCTACTGTCTATGTATGTCTGTTTTTCTCAATGATCATGGTGTGGCTGGGTCAAATTTTTTTTCTGCGTTTCTTCCTTACTTGAAAAACGTGAGAAGTGTAAGTTCACATTAACCATCTCCTTCCCGATTATTTCCAGGTAACACATATAACTCACAGATGTGAACTCACTCAGGCTCCCTGTACAAATAAGTAATAATTTTTACAAAGAAAATATGTAAAGTATGGCTGAGCACGGTGGCTCACACCTGTAATCCCAGCACTTTGGGAGGCCAAGGCAGGTGGATCACCTGAGGTCAGGAGTTTGAAACCAGCCTGGTCAACATGGCGAAACCCTGTCTCTACCAAAAGTACAAAAATTAGCTGGGTGTGGTGGTGGGCACCTGTAATCCCAGCTACTCAGGATGCCGAGGTAGGAGAATCCCTTGAACCAGGAGGCGGAGGTTGCAGTCAGTTGAGATCGCGCCACTGCGCTTCAGCCTGGGAGACAATAGTGAGACTCTGTCTCAAATAAAAAATAAATAGGAAAATATATAACATGCAATTGAATAAAAGAGAACTACTTGTTTTCTATGAGTTCAGGTGTACACATCCCTGTCAAGGCAGTAGGTCCTAGGCTATGTTTTCTGAGATTTGTACAAGGTCGACTAAAGACGGAATTGGCTTAGGAGAGCTGGCTTTTGCAGATGGGAAAATCTGAGATTATATTATTCTCAGAGAAGCATTTATAATCAATTTCTAACCAAAAATCTAGCAAAATTTGTCAGTCTTGAATCATAATTTCATCTTTTAAAATTTCATCATCTGTAAATTCTACATTTCCTTACATCCTGATCAGAGGATAGTCTGAAATAAATCTTTTAAACTAATTGTGATAAATTATATAAATGGCATATTGTGGAATGGTGTACCTGGCCCTGAACAGTTCCTTGGATATATGCTGGATAATGGATGCCAAGATATAACTCAATCTCATCTTGGAATTCCTTTGACATATTCTGCTAGTATCTGAAACCTCCATAATATCATATAATTTCTTTTTTGCATTGTCTATTGTATTGTCTAGACTCAGAACCACTCCCTTCCTGTTTTCCTTCAAAATCTTCTTACACAGGTACTATAAGTGTTTCTATGTTGTTAATGTCTTCCTTTAGATTTGGTCATGGAAAATCATATCAAGTTTTTGTTTGTTTGTTTGTTTTGTCATCGCTCTGCTTACTTCCCCAAAAAGCCCCCTCAAGCCACAGTCTTCCAATCCAGTGTCCACTATGTAGGACACAGCAAATCCTACATAGTGGACGCTAGGAATTGAGGGAGGTTCAAGAAACTTAGGTTAATTCCCCAACTCTCTGACTGATTACACAGTTCTGTTCTTCCAAGTATCTTGGGCTGCCCCACTTAGACCCCTTGCAGAGCAATATCCTCCAAGATTACCAAAAGGAAGGTGGATCAAGAGATCTCTGGGTTCCACTTCCAGCATGATAGCATGAGGAGCTCTACTGATGAACTTCACTGTGGAACTATTATTAAAACAACAAAATTACTAAATTATTGAAAACCATAAGAACAAAAACCACAAAGTTAAAAACCAACCATTTAAAATTCCAGGAAATGTCCCTAAGGGTATATTAAAAATAAATATTTATCCAAGAAAATATAGTAAAATTGAGAAATATGAAGTTTTTGGAAGTTGAAATAAAACACTTATTTTTCCTTCTTCTACAGTTCAGTAAGAAAGAAACATAATCCTAAAGTGGTACAGGCATGAACACAGGGTTCCCTTTCCACCAGCTGGCAGTCATGCTATTTTCCTTGGAGAGGCAGGATTATCTCTGTGTCCAGCTATTAGTTACTGAGACAAACTTCTGGGCAAGTTCAGCCAAGAAGTGGAGATTGTCTTCATTTGGCTAATTCCCAATCGTGGGTTTAACATTCTATTTTGAGCAGAGCATGACTGATAATATTAGGGCCCTCATTACCCTTAGCCAGGCTCTTGGGGTATCCCAGAGAGGCTAGCAGAAGAGAGCGCTATCAGATGTGTGCCAAATACCAATCTCTCAGCTCCTAAATTGGGGGTATCACTCAGAGAAAACAGCATCAT
Organism: Theropithecus gelada; assembly: GCF_003255815.1. NCBI lineage: Eukaryota > Metazoa > Chordata > Mammalia > Primates > Cercopithecidae > Theropithecus > Theropithecus gelada. The sequence continues at coordinate 73,837,633 of NC_037682.1, read as the reverse complement.
TGGCCTAGTGGCCTTGCCATGAGCACCAGGGCTGGGAAGAGAAACAGGGACATAAAGTAGAGTTCCAGATACCTCCACAAATGACCTAACTTCATTTACAACAAAATGTGGAAAAGTTCAAGTTATTGTAAAAGGCATTTGGTAGGTGTGATGGTTAATATAAAGGTGTCACTGAAGGATGCACACTATTGTTTCTGGGTGTGTCTGTGAAGATGTTACTAGAGGAGATCAACATTTGAGTCAGTGTACTGGTAAAGAAGACCCACCCTCAATTTGTGTGAGCACCATCCAGTTGGCTGCCAGCACGGTTAGAAAAAGTAGGCAGAAGGAGGTGGACTAAGCTGGCTTGCTGAGACTTCTGGTTTTCATCTTTCTCCCATGTTGAATGCTTCCTGTCCTTGAACATCAGACTTCAGGTTTTTCCTCCTTTGGTCTCAGACTTACACCAGTGGTTTGCCAGGAGATCTCAGGCCTTCAACCATAGCCTGAAGCCTGTGCTGTTGGCTTCCCTACTTTTTTGGCTTTGGGACTTGGACTGAGCCACTACTGGCTTCCTTGCTCCTCACATTAGAGACAGCCTGTCATGGGACTTCACCTCACATGGGACTTCATCTTGTGATCATGTTAATCAATTCTCCTTAATATAAACTCTTTTTCATATACACATATATCGTATTAGTTCTTTCCTTCCGGAGAACCCTGAATAATACAATAGGGGATTGACAGATTCATTGGAGATACAGGCTAAACTGTAGTTACCCAAATAGAAATTGGGGAGACATAGCCGAAAGAGCCCCGCTGAGGTCAAAAGAGTTATCAAAACTGACCTCAAGGAACTGTCCCTACAAAGGATCCCAAATTTGATTTGAGAAGTTGATGAGGTAATTTATGCTTCTGAACATCTTTTAAAACAGTAGAAAAATCAGCCAGGAATAAATGGAGTCAAAAAGCTAGTTTTAGTCAGGAAAAGAAAGAGGGAAAAAAACCAAAAAAACCCTCCTTCCAAATCCACTGGCATCCCAGGGTGAATATGAGCATATGCAAAGCTGTATACCTAAGGAACGACATCATAGACTTTATTCTGAAAGGCAGAATTAGACTACTCTGAAATAATCTTGCCAGTCACTAAACAAGTAAACAATCAAATAGTAGTAACAAGACCCAGAGGTGAAAACTTGGGCCTAGAATTGCTACAATGTATTATCTAAAATTTTCAGTTTCCAACACCAAGGATAAAAATACTAAACATAAGAAGAAACAAGAAAACTTGACCCATACACTTTAACAAAAAAGCAGGCAATAGAAACTTCCTGCAATGAGAGGCAGAGCAAGATGGCAGAATAGAAAGCTCCACCAATTGTCCTCCATGCCCCCTAATAAGTATACCAAGTTAACTATCTACACAGGAAAAATATGCATAAGAACCAAAAATCAGGTGAACATTCACAGTACCTGGTTTTAACTTCATGTTTCTGAAAGAGGCACTGAAAAGATTTTAAAAAAAGAAAAAAAGTCTTGAATCACTGATGCTACTCCTTCCCAACCCCCAGCAGTGGTTGCATGGTGCAAAGAGCAACTCTGGGTGCTAGGAGAGAGAGAACACAGCAATTGTAAAGCACTGAACTCAATGCTCTCCTGTTAGAGTCAAAAGGAAAACTGGAACAAATTCAGATGATGCCCACCCACAGAGGGAGCATTTAAGCCAGCCCTAGCCAGAGGGGAATCACTGATCCCAGCAGCCAAACTTGAGTGCCTGCAAACCTTGCTACCAGGAGTCAAAGTGCATTTGGTCTCTAAGCAAAGTTGAAAGATGGTCTAGGCCATAAGAACTGCAACTCATTGGTGAGTCCTAGGGCTGAACTAGACACAGACAGTGGACTGGGTGTGTACATGACATACCAAAGACACATTGGAGCACCCAGTGGAGTGTTGGCATCACTCCTCCCCTAACTCCAGACTGCACAGCTTCCAGTTCTAAAAGAGACCCCTTCCTTCTGCTTGAGGAGAGGAGAGGAAAGAGTGGGAGGACTTTGTCTTGCATCTTGGATACCAGCTCAGCCACAGCAGGGTAGGGCACTGGTCAGTCATGAGGCCATGTGCAGGCCATAGGTCCCAGAAAACATTTCTAGATACACCCTAGGTCAGAAGGAAAGCTACTGCCTTGAAGGAAAAGATCCAGTTCTTCCAGTGTTCATCCCCTGCTAACTGAAGAGTCCTTGGGCCCTGAATAACTAACAGCAATACCCAGTTACTATATACAGGGCCTTGGTGACCCTCTGAGATTTGCTGGCTTTGATTCCCAACATGTCCACGGTGGAGTAGAGCACCAAGTGGGCTCTTGAGGTCCCTGATGCCAGGACTTGACTCTTGAATGGCATTTCTGAACCTGCTGTGGGCCAGAAGGTGGCCCATTGCCCTGAAGTGTGAGTACCAAGATAGGCAGTATTCATCACAAACTGATTTAAGAGACCTTGGGCATTAAGGGAACATCAGTGGTAGTCTGGCAGTATTCTTTGTATCCAGGGGTGGCAGTGGCTATAAGGTGAGGCTCCTCTGCCTCTGGAACAGGGAGAGAAGATTGGGAAGGATTGCATATTGTGGTTTGCGTGCCAAATGAGCCATAATACAATAGAATACCAAGTAAACTTTTAAGGAAGACTCTAGTCTCTGATTCCAGATGGCACTTCGGGACTGATTCAGAACCCCACCACCCTGAAGGGAAGAACACAGGCCTGACTGGCTTTGCCACCTAGTGATTGTGGAGCTGGAGGGAATTGAGCAAACATAGGCACTAACCAGGGAGTGGTTACAGCAGGCCTTGGGTGAGACCCAGTGCTGTGCTGGCTTCAGTTCTAACCCAGTGTAGTCATAGTGGTGGTGGACACAGGAGTTCTTGTGTCACTCCACACCCAGTTTGAGTTGCTTAGAACAGACAGAGACTCTGTGTGTTTGGGAGAATCTAAGGGAAGATAACAAGTCTCTGCATGATAATCCAGAGAATTATCCTGTATATTGTCCAAGACCATCAAGGTGGTACCTCTATGTGTCTGTAAGAACTACAGTGTTACTGGGCTTGGGGTGCCCCCTAAAGCAGAAACAGCTTAGATCACAACATTCAAGTTACTTCAAATATCTGGAAAGCCTTCTCAAGAAGGATAGCTATAAATAAGCACGGATAGTAAAGGCTACAATAAATACCTAATTTTTCAATGCCTAGACACAAAAGAACATCTACTAGCATCAGCACCATGCAGGAAATAATGACCTCACCAAATGAATTAAATAAGGCATGAGGGATGAGTCCTGGAGAGCAGAGATATGTGATCTTTCAGACAGATAATTGAAAATAGCTGTGTTGAAGATATTCAAAGAAATTCAAGATAACACTGAGAAGGAATTTAGAATTCTATCAGTTAAATTTAACAAAAAGAGTTAAATAATAAGAATCAAATAGAAATTGTGGAGCTGAAAAACGCACTTAGCATACTGAAGAATGCATTAGTCTTTTAATAGCAGAATGGATCAAGCAGAAGAAAGAATTAGTGAACATGAAGAAAAAAGTTATTTGAAAATACACAGAGGAGACAAAAGAAAAAAAATGAAGCATACCTACAGGATCTAGAAAATAGCTTCAAAAGGGCAAATCTATTGGTCTTAAAGAGGAGGTAGAGAAAGAGATAAAGGTAGAAAATTTTATAAAAAGTATAATAACAGAAAACTTCACAAACCTTGGGAAAGATATCAATATCCAAATGTGAGAAAGTTACAGAACACCAAGCAGATTTAACCCAAATAATATGTCATGGCATTTAATAATCAGACTTTCAAAGATCAAACATAAAGAAAGGATCCTAAAAGCAACAAGATAAAAGAAACAAATAACATACAGTGGTGCTACAGTATATCTGGCCGCAGACTTTTCAGTGGAATATTACAAGCCAGGGGAGAGGGGGATGACATATTTAAAGTGTTGAAGGAAAAACACTTTTACCCTACAATGGTATATCTGTCACAAATATCCTTCAAACATGAAGGAGAAATACAGACTTTCCCAGACAAACAATAGTTAGAAGATTTTATCAATACCAGACTTGTCCTACAAGAAATGCTAAAGAGAATATACTTCAATCAGAAAGAAAAATAAATTACTGAGCAATAAGTAATCACCTGAAGGTACAAAACTCACTGGTAATAGTACCTAGAAAAACATAGAATGTTATAGCACTGTGGTGTGTAAACTACTCTTATCCTAAATAGAAAGACTAAACAATGAACTAATCAAAAACAATAACTATAACAACTTTTCACATTTCTCCTCTGTGGTGCCTTAGTAGAGGTAATCTATGAGGGTTCCACGCTTGGAGCAGACTTCTGTATGGACATCCAGGCATTTCCATACATCCTGTGAAATCTAGACAGAGGTTACCAAACCTTAATTCTTGCCTTCTGCACACTTGCAGGCCCAACACCACGTGAAAGCCACCAAGGATTGGGGCTTGTAACTTCTGAAGCCACAGCCCAAGGTGTACCTTGGTTCTTTTTAGACATGGCCGGAGCTGGAGTGACTGGGACACAGGCACCAAGTCCTGAGGCTGCCACAGAGAAGCAGGGCCCTGGGTCTGGTGCAAAAAAACTATTTTTCTTGTTTAGGCTTCCAGGCCTGTGATGAGAGGGGCTGCCATGAAGATCTCTGACATGCCCTGGAGACAGTTTTCCTATTGACTCAGCTGTTAACATTCAGCACCTTGTTACTTATGCAAACTTCTGCAGCTGGCTTGAATTTCTCCTCGGGAAATGAGTTTTTATTTTCTACCACATGGTAGAGCTGCAAATTTTCCAAACTTTTATGCTCTGCTTCCCTTTTAAACATAAGTTTCAGTTTCAGTCTATCTGATTCTTCATGCATATATGTTTACACTTTTAGAAAAAGCCAGATCACACCTTGAATGCTTTGATGCTTAGAAATTTCTTCCACCAGATACCCTAAATCATCTCTCTCAATTTCAAAGTTCCACATATCTCTAGAACAGGGGCAATGCCACCAGTTTCTCTGTTAAAGCATAGGAATAATCACATTTACTCCTGTTCCAATATGTTTCTTATCTGTATCTGGACTTCATTGTTCATATCACTACCAGCATTTTAGTCAAAACCATTCAACAGGCTGGGTGTGGTGGCTCATGCCGGTAATCCCAGCACTTTAGGAGGCTGAGTCGGGCAGATCATCTGAGGTCAGAAGTTCAAAACCAGCTTGGTTAACATGGTGAAACCCCATCTCTACGAAAATACAAATATTAGCTGGGTGTGATGGCAGGTGTCTGTAACCCCAGCTACTCGAGAGACAGGTGGAAGAATCGCTTGAACTCGGGAGGCATAAGAAGCAGATGTTGCAGTGAGCCAAGATCATGCCATTGCACTCCAGCCTGGGCGACAGAGTGAGACTCCATCTCAAAATAAATAAACAAACAATAAAAAATGAAACAAGTCTCTAGTAAATTGCCAACTTTCCAACATCTTCCAGTCTTCTGTCTTCTTCTGAGCCTTACAAACTGTTCCAACCTCTGCCCGACACCCAGTTCCCAGTTCCAATGTCACATTCACATTTTCTGTATTTTTGTAGCAGCACCCCACTCCTGGTACCAATTTTCTGCATTAGTCCATTCTCACACTGCTATAAAGACATACTTGAGACTAGGTAATTTATAAAGAAAGTAGTTTTAATTGACTTACAGTTCTGCATGGCTGGGGAAGACTCAGGAAACTTACAATCATGGCAGAAAGCAAAGGGAAACAAGTCATGCCTTACATGGTGGCAGGAGAGAGAGAATGTAGGGGGAAGTGCCACACTTTTAAACCATCAGATCTTCTGAGAACTCACTCATTGGAAGAGCAGCAAGAGGGAAATCTGCCCATGTGATTTAATTACATCCCCATTATGACCCTCCTTCAACACATGGAGATTACAATTTGAGATGAGATTTGGGTGGGGCACAGAGCGAAACCATATCAGTGCATATAGTTCACAATTCTGTAATGTACACATAAAAGTTGTTGAGAAGGTAAATTCATGTTATTTACTTTTATCACATAATATACAAATATAAAAGGATGGGAAAAATACATCATATAAATAGCAAACAGCAGAAAGCTATAGTGGCTATACTAAACAGATTTTAATGACAAAATTGATTTTAAAATAAAACATTAATATAAATGGAGACATTATATGATGGTAAAAGGTCAATACACAAATATGTAATAATTATAAGCATATATGCACCTAACAACAATGGCTAAATATTTGGCACCTACAGAAACAAAGGGAGAAACAAACAATTAAACAGTAATAGTTAGACATGTCAATACTCAGGACTACATGGCTTTACTGAATACTAAATAACACAAGTAGACAGTGATCAAAGGAAATAGAAGACTTGAGCAACACTGTAAATCAACTTGACCTTATAGACATCTATAGAACACTCCACCAAATTAGGATATGCAGCCTTCTCAAAGTGCACGTAAAGTATTCTCCAGGTAGATGACAGGCAAGACCATAAAACAAACCTCAAATATTTTAGAAGTATAGGAATTAAAATGTATGTTCTTCGAATGTATAGAATAAAATTAGACTTTAGTAACAAATTTTGGAAAATCACACGTATGTGAAAATAAAACAATACAACCCCATATAAATAATGGAAAAAAGGAAAAATAAATATGAAAATCAGAAAATACTTTGAGATGAGTAAAACTGAAGGCACAATATAACAAAACTTATAAAATAAAGCTAAAGCAGTACATTGAGGGAAATGTACAGCTGCAAATTCGTGTGTTAAAAAGAAGAGAAAGTTCAAACAAATAACCTAACCATCAACTCTAAGACCATGGTAAAGAAGACTAAACTAAACCTAAATCAAGCCAAAGAAAGATCTAATGAAGGTTAGAGTTGAAATTAATTAAATTGAGGCTAGAAAACATAGAGAAAATCAATGAAGCCAAAGTTAGTTATATGAAAAGATTTCTTAAAAATTGGCAAACCTTAAACTACATTGACCAAGAAAAAAAGAAGTGAAGATTCAAATTACTAGATTCACACTACTAAACTTACAGAAATAAAAGATTATAAGGGAATACTATGAATTATATGTCAGTAAAATAGATAACTTAGATGAAATAGAAAAATTCCCAGGGAGATATAAACTACTGAAATTGACTCAAGAAAAATGAAAAACCTGAATAGACCTGCAGCAAAAAAAGAGTTTAAGTCAGTAATCAAAAATATTCCCATTAAGGAAAGCCCAGGCGCCAATGACTTTACTACTAAATTTCACCATACTTTTAAAGAAAAATATATACAATTGTTTCACAAATACTTCCACAAATTAAGGAATTCTTTTTCAGTGCTTTATACGAGGCCAGCATTAACTGGATAACAGTGACAAAGACAAAATTAAACTACAGACTAAGATATCTTATGAATATGAATGTAAAAATTCTTAATGGAATTGTATAATGGCAAATCTAATTTATTAACATATCAAAAATTATATGTACTGCCCAAGTAGGATTTATCCTGGGAATTCAAGGCTGTTTTAACATCCAACAATCAATTTATCTGATACAATATATCAATAAAAGAAAAAGCAAAAAAGTATATTTATGTCAACAGACACAGACAAATTATTGGACAAAACTCAATACCCTTTCATGAAAAAAACTTCAGTAATTAGGAATAGAAGGGAACTTCCTCAACCTGATAAAGACCATCTATAAAAATGTACACAGCTAACATACTTCATGATGAAAGATCAGAAACAAGACAACAAGGTCTATTCTCACCAATGTTCTGGTGAACTAATACCAGAGGTTCTAGCCAGAGCAATTAGTCAAGAAAACAAACACAATTAATCCGTAACGGAAATCAAAAGTAAAACAATCTATCAGCAGATGATATGATCATGTAAATAGAAAATACTAAGGAACCTAATTAAAAGCATATGACATTTAATAAACAACTTCAGCAAGGTTGCTTTATACAAGATCAATATATCAGTCAATTGTACTTCCATAAAATTGTAGTGAACAAACTGGGAAGAAAGGAAAAAAAATATTTACAATAACTTTTAAGATAATGTGTATAAATATATTTAACATAAATGTAAAAACTACATACTCTGAAAACTACAAAGCACTTTGGAAACAAAGATATAAATAAGTGGGAAAATATACTATGTCCATGTATCATAAATCAGAAGACTTAATATTGTTTTAATGACCACACTCCCTAAATTGGTCTACAGGTTCAATGCAATCCTTGTCAGGAACTGAGAAACTTAAAATTTTTGTGGAATTTTAAGGTACCCAGAAGAGCCAGGACAATTTTTTTTTTTAAAAAGGAAATGTAGTAAGACTCACATTTATATATTTCACACCTTACTGTAAAATAAAAGTAATTAATATAATGTTGTTTTGTAATAGTATAGACATATAGATCAATGGAATAGAATTGAGGATAAAGAAATAAAGACATGTGCCTATGGCCAGCTGAGTTTTGATGAGAATGCCAACATCGAATGGAGAAAGTGCAGTCTTTTTCAACAAATGGTGCTATAACTGAATAGCCATACAAAAAAAAAAAAAAAAAAAATTGGAAACTTACTTCATGACATGTCCAAAAAAATAAATAAATAAATAAACACACACACAAAATGGATGTAAAAGCTAAAAACAAGAGTGAACATTATAAAACTGATTTAAAAACAGGATTAAATTTACATTACTTTGGGTTTGGCAATTGATTCTTAAATATGACACAGATAACACAAGCAACAGAAGAAAAGAATCATAAATTGGACTTAATCAAAACCAAATCATGTGCTTCAGGACAAATGTCAAAAAATATACAAATAAAATACATAGAATGGGATGAATATTTGTAAATCATGTATTAGATAGGGGGCTTGTATACGGAATATAAAAGGAAGGCTTACAACCCAATTAGAAATTAACAATTTAAAATCTGCAAGGGATATAAATAGATACTTCTCCAAAAAACATACGAATGGCTAACACATATGTGAAATGCTTTGCATTATTAGTCACTAAGGAATGACAAATCAAAACCACAATGAGATACCACTCTTTACCCAATAGCAAAGGGGAAATTAAACAGGCAGATAATAACAAGCATGTGGATAAGGATACAGAGAAATTAGAACCTTCAAACACTGCTGATGGGACTGTAAAATCATGTAGTCATTGGGAAATAGACTGGCAGCTCCTTATATGGTTAAACAGAATTACCACCAAACCAAAAAATTCCACTCCTAGGTATATGACCAAGAAAAGTCAGACAGATGTATATGTAACAAAAAACAATGCATATAAGACAGTCTCTAGCACCATTTTTATAATAGCCAAGAGATGGAAAAAACTGAAATGTTTATTAATTGATAAATGGACAAACAAAATGTTGTATATAGAAACAATGGAATATTATTCAGCCATTTAAAAAACACAAATGAAGTACTGATTCTTGCTGCAGCATGAATGGGTCTTGAAAGCGTTATTCTGTGAAAGAAGCCAGTCATATAAGACCATATATTTTATTATGATATTTGTATGATATGTCCAATATAGGCATATCTATAGAGATAGAAATTAGATTCGTGTTTTCTTAGGGCTGAGGAGGGGTGGGGATTGTGATATGATAGCTAAAGAGTAAAAGTTTCCTTCTGAGGTATAAAAATGTTCTAAAATTGACAGTGCTAATGGTTACATGTGTCTGTGAATATACTAAAAAAATTTTCAGTTGTACATTTCATTATTGAAGTATATGTTATAATATGTGATATGGTATAATATATATCAACTTTATTATGATATATGAACATTTGAAACTTTTCATTATCATGCAAACTATAGAAAAATGAACTACAAATATTAACATTCAAAATATATAATAAAGCTGATATGTATGTAAGTATATATCTTCTTTACTGAAATATAACTCACATATCTCATAATTCACCAATTTAAGTGTACAATTCCGTGGTCCCTACCACATCACTACCACATGTATTACTCTTATGTTTGCAAACTACAAAGTCAACTTTTCTTTTTCTTTCCTTTTTCTTTCCGGCCAATACTTATTTATTTATTTATTTATTTATTTATTTATTTATTTATTTTTGAGACAGAGTCTCGCTCTGTCCCCCAGGCTGGAGTGCAGTGGCGCGATCTCGGCTCACTGCCACCTCTGCTCCCGGGGTCATGCCATTCTCCTCTGGCCAATAAATTTTTTAACAAAATATACACAGATTATGTATATGTCCCTTAGTATGTAACACAATAATTTTAATTTCTGTGTTCTTTCTGTACCTGGCTTATTTTACTTAATACACTAACCTTCAGTTCCATCTATGTTGTTGCAAATGATAGGATCACATTTTTTTTTTAATAGCTGAGTAGTACTCTAAATCTATTCATCTGTTAAAGAACACCTGGGTTGCTTTCAAATCTTTGCTATTGTGAATACTGCTGCAATAAATATGGGAGCGCAGATGCCTCTTCAGTGTACTGATATCCTTTCTTTCGGGTATATACCTAGCAGTGGGATTGCTTAATCATATTGTAGCTTTATTTTTAACTTTTCTTTTTTCTTTTCTTCCAAGACAGAGGCTTGCTCTGTCACTCAGGTGGGAGTGCAGTGGTGTGATCTCTGCTCACTGCAACCTCTGCCTACCAGGTTCAAGCAATTATCCTGCCTCAGCCTCCTGAGTAGCTGAGATTACAGGCATGCACCACCACACTCAGTAAATTTTTGTATTTTTAGTAGAGACAGGGTTTCACCATGTTGGCCAGGCTAGTCTCAAACTCCTGACCTTGTGATCCACCCGTCTTGGCCTCCTAAAGTTCTCAGATTACAGGTGTGAGCCACAGCTCCTGGCCATCTTCAACTTTTTGAGGAACCTCCAAACTGATCTCCATAATGGTTGTATTAATTTACATTCCCACCAACAGTGTATGAGAGTTCTGTTTTCTCCACATCATCACCAGTGTTAGTTATTGCCTGTCTTTTGGATAAAAGCCATTATAAGTGGGTTACAGGATTGTCATTTTGGTTTGCATTTTTCTGATGCTCAGTGAGGTTGAGCACCTTTTAATTTACCTATTAGCCATTTGTATGTCTTCTTTAGGAAATGTCTACTTAGAACTTTTTGCTCATTTAGAAAATCAGATTATTATATATATCTTTTCCCATACAATTGTTTGAGCTCCTTATATATTCTAGGGATACCTTGAAAATATTTTCCATATTCTATGGGTTGTCTCTTCATTTTGTTGATTGTTTCCTTTGCTGTGCAAAAGCTTTTTAACTACTGTGATCTCATTTGTCTTTTTGCTCTGGTTACCTATGTTTATGGGATATTAATTGGGAAATATTTGTTCAGTCCAATGTTCTGGAGAGTTTCCCTGATGTTTTCTTGTAGTAGTTGGATAGTTTGAGATCTTAGATTTAAGTCTTTAATCTACTTTGATTTGATTTTATATATGGTGAGAGGTAGGGGTCTAGTTTCATTCTTTTGCATATGGATATCCAGTTTTCCCAGCACCATTTATTGGAGAGACAATTCTTTTCCCATTGTATGTTCTTGGCAACTTTGTCAAAAATAAGTTCACTGTATATGTCTGAATTAGTTTCTGGGTTCGCTATTCTGTTCCGTTGGTCTATTTGTCTGTTTTTATGCCAGTACCAAGCTGTTTAGGTTGCTATAACTCTGTAGTATTATGATTCCTCTTGTTTTGTTCTTTTTGCTTGGGATAGCTTTGGGTATTCTCATCTTTTGTGATTCCTTATGAATTGTAGAATTATTATTTTTTATTTCTGTGAAGAATATCATTGGTATTTTGATAAGGATGGCATTGAATCTATAGATTGCTTTTGAGTAGTATTGACATTTTAACAATAATGAGTCTTTCAATGCATGAATGTAGAATATGTTTCCATTTTTTTGTCCTCATCAATTTCTTTCATCAATGTTTTATAGTTTTCATTGAGAGATCTTTTATTTTTTAGTTAAGTTCCTTTCTAGGTATTCAATTTTATTTGTAGATGTTGTAAATGAGATTACTTTTTTCAGATTGTATGCTTTTGGCATATAGAAATATGTTGATTTTATATCCTGCAACTTTTCTGAATTTGTTTATCAGTTCTAATTATTTAGTGAAGCCTTTAGTCTTCTCCAAATATAAGATCATATTATCTGCAAACAAGAATAATTTAACTTCTCCCTTTTCCATTTGGATACCTTTTATTTCTCTCTCTTGTTTGATTTCTGTAGCCAGGACATCCAGTACAGTGTTACATGGGAGTGGACATCCTTATTGTGTTCCAGATCTTAGAGAAAAGGCTTTCAGTGTTTCCCCATTCATTATAATACTAGTTGTGAGTCTGTCATATATGGCTTTTATTATGTTGAGGTATGTTCCTTCTATACCTAGTTTTTTTTAGGGTTCTTTTTTAATCATGGAGCTATATTGAATTTTATCAAACACTTTTCCCAACATAAATTGATATGATCATATGGTTTTTATCCTTCATTCTATTGATATATTATATTATATCACATTAATTAATATGCATATGTTGAATGATCTTTGCATTCCTGGAATGAATCCCACTTTGTCATGATGAATCTTTTTAATGTGTTGTCGAATTCGATGATCTTGTATTTTGTTGAGGATTTTTGCATCAGTGTTCATCAGAGGTAATGGCCTGTAGTTTTCTCTTTTTGATGAATCTTTGGTTTTGGTTTCAAGATAATATGGGCCTTGCAGAGTGTATTTGAATGAATTCCCCCCTCTTCTACTTTTCAGAATAGCTTGAGTACGATTGATGTTAATTCTTCTTTAAAAGATTGGGAAATTCATCGTTGAAGTCATCGGGTCCCAGGCTTTTCTTCGCAGGGAGAATTTTTATTACACCTTCAATCTCATTACTTGTTATTTGTCCGTTCATGTTTTTGAATTTCTTCCTAGTTCAGTATCGGTAGACGTATATGTCTAGAAATTTATCCCTTTTATGGTGTTTTAATTTATTGGCATATAGTTGCCTATAATAGTATCAATAATCCTTTGAATTTCCACGATATTGGTTGTAATGTCCCATTTTTTATCTATGATTTTATTTACTTCAGTCTTTTTTTTTAAGTCTGCCAAATAGTTTGTCAACTTTATCTTTTCAAAAATCCAGCTTTTCGTTTTGATTGTTTTGTATTTTTATTTCAATTTTTTTTCTGTTCTGATCTTTATTATTATTATTTTTACTAACTTTGGATTTGGTTTCCTTTTGCTTTTCAAGCTCTTTAAGATTCATTGTTAGGCGGTTTAAGTATTTCTCTTTTTTTTTTGATGTAGTCACTTACAGCTATAAATTTCTTTCTTAGTGCTGTTTTCACTGTATCCCATATGTTTTTGGATGTTCTGCTGCCATTATCATTCATTTCAATAATTTTTTCCATTTTCTTCCCCATCTCTTCAATGACACACTGGTCATTCATGAGCATATTGTTTAATTTCCATATGTTTTTGTAACTACAAATTCCTCTTAATATTGATTTCTAGTTTTATTCTATTGTGGTCAGAGAAGATACTTCGTATTTCAATGTTTTGAATGCTTTAAGACTTATTTTGTGGGTTGACATATAATTAATTCTTAAAATTGATGCAGTGTTGAAGATGAAGAGAATATGAATTGGCAGCAGTTGGATAAAATGTTCTTCAAATATTTATTAGGTCTGTTTAGTCTATAATGTAGATTAAGTCCGATGTTTCTTTATTCAATTTCTGTCTAAATGATCTGTCCAGTGCTGAGAGTAGGGTGTAAGCCTCCAGCTATTATTGTACTGGAGTCTATCTCTCTCATTAGCTTTAATAATATTTGCTTTCTGTATCTTTGTTCTCCAGTACTGGTTGCATATATGTTTACAATTGTTATATGCTCTTGCTGAGTTGACCCCTTCATCCTTATATAATGACCTTCCTTGTGTCTTTTTATAATTTTTTCTTAAATATTTATTTTGTCTGATATAAGTATAGCTAATCCTACCCTTTTTGGTTTAGTTTTGTATGGAATATATTTTTCCTTTCTTTGTTTTCAGTCTATGTGTGTCTTTATAGGTGAAGCATTCTTCTTGTTGGCAGCAGATCATGGGGTCTTAGATTTTTATTGATTCAGTCACTCTGTAACTTTTGATTGGATAGTTTATTTACTTTTAATGTTATTATTGATAAGTAACAATAACAGATGATTTCATTATTTGTATTCTGGTTGTTTTGTGGTCTTCTTTTTCTTGTGTCCTTCCTTCCTGTCTTACTTTTAGTAAAGGTGATTTTCTCTGGTGGTATGTTTTAATTTCTTGCTTTTAATTTTTATGTATTTGCTGTATGTTTTTAGAAATTAGGTTACCAGGAGGTTTTCAAATATCACATAAACCATATTTTATACTGATGATGACAACTTAACAGAGATTGCTAAACAACCAAGCAAAAAGGAAACCAATTAAAACTCTATGATTTAACTTCATCTCCCCATTTTAAATTTTTTGATGTTTCTATTCATATCTTATTGTACTTTTCATGTCTTGAAAAGTTGCTGTAGTTATTTTTAATCAGTTTACCCTTTTATTTTTTTTTTGAGACAGAGTCTTGCTCTGTCACTCACGCTGGAGTGCAGTGGCACAGTCACAGCTTTCTACAACTTTGACATCGTGGTCTAAAGGGATCCTCCCACCAAATCCTCCCAATTAGCTGGAAACATAGGCATTTGCCACCATACAGGCTATTTTAAAATGTTGTTGTGTGTGGAGACAAGATCTTTCCATGTTTCTCATGCTACTCTCAAACTCCTGGGCTCAATCAATCCTAACCACCTTGGCCTCCCAAAATGCTAGGATTATAGGCATGAACCACTGTGCCTGGCCTATCCTTTCCTCTTTCTACTTAGGATACAAATAGTTTATACACTATAGTTACCATACTATAATATTATTTGTTTTTTGGTGTACTTGCTATCACCAGTGAGTTTGTAACTTAAGATGATTTCATACTGCTCAGTAACATTTTTTTCTTTCAGATTGAAGAACTCTCTGTATCATTTCTTGTAGGAAAGGTGTGGTGTTGGTGAAATCCCTCAGCTTTTGTTTGTCTGGGAAAGTCTTTATTTCTGCTTTGTATTTGAAGGATATTTTTGCAAGATATACTATTCTAGGGTATAAGATTTTTACTTTGGTTTTGTTTTCCTTTAGCACTTTAAATATGTCATGTCACTCTTTCCTGACCTGTGAGGTTCTCACTGAAAAGTCTACTACCAGATGTATTGAAGTCCCATTGTTTATTATTTATTTCTTTTATTTTACTGCTTTTAGAATCTTTTCTTCATCCTTGATCTTTTGGAGTTTGATTATTAAATGTCTTGAGGTAGTCTTTGAGTGAAATCTGCTTGGTGTTCTATAACCTTCTTGTTATTTGATATTGGTATCTTTCTGTAGGTTTGAGAAGTTCTCTGGTATTATCTCTTTGAATAAACTTTGCTACTTATTGTAGACTCATTATCTGGGCTTGTTTGTACCTGTCCTTCTTTGGAAGGCTTTCCAGGAATTTGAAGGGACTTGGATGTTATGATCTGTTTTTGGTCACTGCAGCTATATCTGCATTAGGCAGCACCCTAGGTTCAGTAATGCTATGGTTTTCACAGACTTGTAGAGGTACCACCTTGGTGGTTTTGGATAAGATCTAGAAGAATTCTCTGGATTGCCACGCAGAAATTCTAGTTCTTTTTCCTTACTGTCTCCCAAATTAATGAAGTCTCTTTCTCTGTGCTGAGGTTCCTGGTGCTAAGGAAGGAGTGACATGAGTTACCCCTGTGGCTGATACGAAAACTGCACTTGGTCAGACCTGAAGCCAGCACAGCACTGAGTCTTGCCCAAGGCCCACTCTGACTACTCTCTGGCTACTGCCTATGTTTTCTCAAGGCCCTAGGGCTCTACAGTCAGAGATGGTGAAGTCATCCAGTTTTGTGTCCTTTCCTTAAGGGTGCAAACTCCCCCAGACCCTGGGTAGGTTCAGTTGCTGTCCAGGAGATAAGGCGTAAGTCAAAAACCTTAGAAATCTACCTAGTATTCGATTCCACTGAGCCTGAGCTGGTGCTGAAACCCATAAGACAAAGTCCTTCTCACTCTTCCCCTTACATTCCTCAGTCAGAAGAGACTCTCCTTGTGTCTACCATCACCATAGTCCCATAGGGAATACTGCCAGGATACCACTGATGTTTACTTTAGACCTAAGGGCTCTCCAGTCAGCTTGTGATGGATGCTGCCAGGCCTGGTACTCATTTTTCAGGCAGGGGCTCTCCTCTGGCTCAGGCTAGGTCTAGAGATACTGCTCAAGAGCCAAAGCCTGGTACTGAGGACCATAAGTGCCTGCTTGATGTTCTTCGCTACTGTGACCAAGCTGGTACCTATGTTCAAGACAAAGTCTTCTTTACACCCCTCTCTGCTTTTTTCAAGCACAAGGTGTCTGTTATCTAGCCACCATGGTTGTTAATGTGCTGGGTCTTACCTGAAGCTAGCATGTTTCAGAGTTTCATCCAAGGCCCATAGCATGTGCTACCTGGTTACTACTGCTGAAAAGGGTCCAAGGGCTCTTCAGTCAGCATGGGATGAATCTTGCCAGGACTGGGTCCTTCCTTTCAAGGCCATTGGTTCCTTTCTGGCCAAGGAGGTGTCTGAAAGTGCTATCTGGGAGCTAGGGCCTGGGATGGGGGCATTAAGACTTTGTGGGTTGCCTTATCCTAATATGGCTGAGCTGGTATTCGAGTTGCAAGAGAAAGTCCTCTTTACTCTTCCCTATCCTCTCCTCAGGTGGAAGGAAGAGGGCTGTTTTTAGAGGAGTGAACTGCCGTGCTTGTGGTTGAATGAGAGGTGGCGCAAGCACTCCCTTAGCCACCCCAGCTGGTGTCTTACTAGGTTGTATACTTTCAAGTCTATTGAAGCCCATCAACTCACTAGGACTTGTCTAGCAGATGTAGTCCTTATAACCTAGACAACTTTCAGGTTTATTTAGGACCCCAGAATGATTTAGCCCATGGTGGTAAGGTTTGCCAAAACTCAAATTCTGACCACTAGGATGGGCAGTTCCCCTCTGGCCAGGGCTGGTCTAAATACTCCCTCTTACTGGAATTCAGTGCTGCCAACACCAGGCAGAACCTGCTGAGTTCTGCCTGGTGTTGGCAGCACTGAATTCCAATGCAAAGTTGCACAATCACTGCAGTCTTCCTTCCCTAGGCACACAGATTCTCTATGTCATGCAGCTGCTACCATGGGAATGGAGGAGGGATGACATCAGTCATACAGGACTCTATATTCTACTTTCTTCGGTGTCTCAGCATTATGAAATTAAAACCAAGCACTGCGCTTGCTCATCTGAGTTTTTGGTCTTATGAAGATACTTTTTGTGTGTAGATAATTGTTAAATCTGGTGTTCCTGCAGGGACAATGATTGGTAGAGCCTTTTATTCAGCTGTCTTCTTCTGCCCCCTCCCCAATGTATTATTTTCTTGATAAATTTATATATGTTTTCTAAATCACCACTTTTATAATTATTATTAATATAGTTTCCCATATTTGTGCTTTCTGAGATATCCTTTTTGTTTTCCCCGTACGGTTTTTTCCTTTGATACAAGCCTTTGGACAATCAGTTATCCTTAATTTTTAAAACAAGACATTTAATCTTCAAGTATCTGGTAAACTTTGATTTCTACACAGTTTATTCCAAAAGCAAGCAACTCAAGCCTGTCAACATTAGGCAGGTTGTGACTAATGCTACCTCCCAGTAGATTTTATTTCCTTAGTCATCTTTGTCTTTTTACTTTTCAGAGCTGAAGTGAGTGTGGGTTCTATTCAGTGACAAGTAAGACCTTCAAAACTCCTTCTGAGCACAAAACCCCAAATCTGTAGCCGGTAATTCTAAAAAATAAAGAAAAAAGCAATATATTGCATATTTTAGGACCCCTTACTTACGATGTTTACTTCACCTCAAATAAAATCCAGAGATCATTTCAGCCCTGTGACAGATGAATTGCAACTGCTGCTGCTTCTCTGGGATGTATTGTAATGTTGCACCCTGCCTCCTAAGTCAGTCTTTCCTTTCGTTCACCTAATTATCTTAGCTGCAGGATCTCATGTTAAAGATTCTCCAAAACCTTGATTAATTTTAAGTAACCTAGAGTTTTTGCCCAGGATGACTATATCTTCTTTATAACTGAATCCTCAAATCTTGCCTTGTTCAACTTTTTGTACTTTTTAGCTCTTGAGGGACTCATACTACTTTAATAGCTATGAGAAAGTGTTGCTTGCTCCTCTTCTGGAGCAATAAGATATGATTCTGTTTCCTTAGTTTTCTCTTTCCCTACTATGTTCAGTGGCACCTAGGTGAGACATTAGATTTCTACATTGCTTCTATATTAAACTGGATGTTCCATCCTCAGTCATCTGAAGGGTTATCATCCTTGACCAGCTGCAATATATTCTTTTTTCTAAGATTTTTCCTTTACGTATTGGTACACATATGTATTTTATGACACTTTCCACTATAGGTTGGCTGTCTTTGTGCTTTCTCTTACAATCCTTTACCTCATCAGTGTTTGAGTATTTTCCTCAGCTCTTGGGACACAGTAGCCTCACCATCCTCAAGCACTGCATTGCCTTTAAATTATTGAACAATTTTATTTTGATCTGCTTGGTATTTTTTTCTCAGTCTTATTCTCAATTAACAATATTATCTTTCTTCCTCTGATATACAAATTTGAGCCACATTGTCAATCATTTGAAAAAACTATTGTTTTTCACATGAATCATTTGCTCCTTAACCTCCTGATCAAATTTGATTTTCAGATCAATGTGTTGAATGTGACTTTGTGTTTACTCTACTTCTTCATATGACTTACCTAGTAATTTTCATACCCTTCTGAGTCTTATGGTCTTGAAACTTCAGAGCTAGATTGAGTGAACATCTGCCCAGTGAGAGACTCAATTCCCTTCTGAAAGACCAGTGACTATTCAAGAACAAAACAAAACAAAATATTGTGTTCTATCTTTTGCAACTCCATATTCATAAAATTTTCTCTGTCTCTCCATGCCCGGCAGGATCCAAAGGGATACATATTCCTATGATAGATTATCTGAAACTGCTGCTTCCTGCTACAGAATTGCTTGGAAATATGAATTCTGCTTCGCAGATTAGTCTTCTTTCTTTTCCCCCATCTCTGCCTTGTAATATTACTGTGTATGTTTTTTGAAACCCTGTACCTTTGTACCTTCATGGGATTAGTAAGGACTGTTACATCTTTTGCTACATGTTCAAAAAACGTTTTGTCCTTAAATAATTTTTTCTAGACATACTGATTTATTACTTTCTTTCTCTTTAAATAAATTGTTTCATTAAAATGGTTTTGCTGTCTGTAAGTGGGAGAATCCATCTTTATTTACAGTGTAATGCTAATTTCTCACTTGGGCCTGTGTTTCTTGAGCTGTCTCTGAGAGAATAAGTCTAGGGTACATCCCGTGACAGTGCTACCCTGCCTAACTGTTCTGAGAGAGCATCCCACAGTGACAGCAAGCATGTTAGATGAAAAATATATTGCTAGGTTGGGCATTGTGGCTCATGCCTTTAATCCCAGCACATTGGGAGTCGGAGGTGGGTGGATCGCTTGAACTGATGAGTTCAAGACCAGCCTGGGCCACATAGCGAAACCCCATCTCAATTAAAAATACAAAAAATTAGCCAGGCCTGGTGGCATGCACCTGTAGTCCCAGCTACTCAGGAGGAGGCTGGGGTGGGAAAATCACCTGATTCTGGGAAGTCAAGGCTGCAGTAAGCCATGATCATGCCACTATGATCCAGCCTGTGTGATGGCAATGAGACTCTGTCTCAAAACAAACAAACAAACAAACAAAAGTACCTTTTTCTTCCAGTTTTAGCTCTGATGAGTCAAGAGCTGGGGGCGGGGGGCATCGTTTACATCTCTACACTGAGAAAAAAGCAGAAGAAACTAAAAATAAATGACTTTACTTGAACTCATCAGAGCCGTGATGTGGTAGGGCAAATTACAACCTCAAAATCAGAAGAGATAGGTAAAGGCAGAGAATCATAGCCTTGGATTCACCCCAAGCACCCAAGTATAAGCTGCTTTGGAGCAAAACTAAGAGGGTATATTAATGGTAATTTTCAAAGATGGTTGGAGGCTGGGTGTGGACTGCACTAGTTTGAAAAAGAGAAACTACTACATGCTCCTCTCATAAGGAGGGCCCCACAATTTCATATGCTTCACCTCTAAGAACACTACCAGCTTCCCATGGTAAACACCTCAGAAAAAGCCCTTTAGACTTCTGGCAGATATAAGAAAAAGTAACTATTTTAAAATATTCCAAGTATTTACCTTAACAAAGGCCTACTCTTCTTTGGAAAGACTCTCAGAGAATTATCTCACCTGAGGGGAAATGCAATTACCTAACTCCAGCATTCTCTAGCCCTCCTGCCTTACCTTAAGTGGGTAAAACATATCTAGGAGACACTTACGCAGGTCACAGCACAAGGATACAGGCCCACTGAAGGACTAAAATTTAATAATCAGATTATAGCATGCTGTTCATTTCCCACACTTTCCCACCACTCAGCAGGGCCCCAAGAAATAGCATGATTACAGATGAAAGACATGCACAGCACAGTCTATATTTTAAAAAGGAGTTTTTATGGAAATCGAAAGACAACAAGGGTGACAAAAATGAGGAAAGTAGAGAAATCTGAAGCTTCTAGTGGCCGCAGCAAACATTAAACACAGCCTACCTTCTAGCAGAATAATATACAACATCACCCTAAAGGTCAGTCTACCTTGGTTCCTGTTACCCTTTACATCATTTCCAGTTTTTAACAAAAGAAAATTAGAAGGCATGCTAATGGCAAGTAAAAATTCAGCTTATAGAGACAAAACAAACAGCAAAACTAGACTCTCACCAAAAAATGTTTTTAAAAGTTCTTCACATGGGAAAAAAATAGAGCATACGCTCATATCACAAAAAAGCAGGGAGGAATGTTGGAGAAGGAGGAAATAAAGTTAAAATAAAAAATTTCATTTTCACTTATATATTCTTAATTAATTTCATAGAAAACTATTAAAAGGAATGATAGTTACAGTGTTTTCAGGGAGTATAGCCTATTGATTAATAAATGGATGACAGTAATTTAATAAGGGATTAGATGGAGGAATAGGAATTACTCTTATTATAAAAGGTACATGAAATATCCATGAAGCAATATAAGGTTATTCAAAAGCCATCGTAGGTAGTTGCAAATATGATTGTAAACTCTAGGGCAATAACAAAAACAAAATTGAAATGAATTAATATTGATATACTGGGTGGTGAAAGACTCAAATTATATTACACATGTAATCAAAACTAGAGGCTGAGTACAGTGGCATCTGTTTTGCAGTTTGTACTGCTGAAGTATTGACCCCCAAAACCTCAGAGTGACCTTATTTGGAAATAAGGATTTTGCAAATGTAGTTAGTTAAGCTAAAATGCAGTCATACAGGAGGGGGGTGAGCCTCTAATATGGTATGACTAGTCTTATCACAGAAAGGAATTTGGACACAGGTATGCCCCCAGGGAGAACATCTTACGAAGACAGAAATGAAGGTGATACTTTCATAAGCCAAGTATTGTGGGCAACCTATGAGAAGTTGTGGGGAGGCTTGAAACAAATTCATTCTCATAGCCTTCAGAAGGAACCAACCCCACTAACATGCTGTCTTAGGTTGTTTTGTGTTGCTCTTTCAACGTGAAGTCTGAGGGGACACACATCCAACCTATAACAAATATCAAGGACAGCAATTCTGGCAACAATGCATAAAGTTCAAACACCTTCATGGTGCAAGATAACTAAAATCAGAGCTACTACAGAAATTTTCATCTCTATTGGTTGTTTATTGAATCACAAGTGTCTACTTATCTTTTGTAGCCTAAACTGGAAATTCTGAGAGTGACCATTATCATTATTATTATTATTTTAAGAAAGACTTTCACTCTGTCACCCAGGCTGGTGTGCAGTGGCACTGCAGCCTCCTCCTCAGGGGCCCAAGTGATCCTCTCACCTCAGCCTCCTGAGTAGCTGGAACCACGTGTGTGCACCACGAGGCCTGACTATTTTATTTATTTATTTATTTATTTATTTATTTATTTATTTTTCTGTAGAGACAAGGATCTCACCATGTTGCCCCGGCTGGCCTGAAACTCCTGAACTTAATCGATCCATCCCCCTCGGCCTCCCAAAGTGCTGAGATTACAAGTGTGAAGCACTGTACCCTGCCCAAGAATGGCCTTTAATAAAATTCCTCTTTTCTTTTGAATTATGAACCACACTAAAAATATACACTGGAGTCTGATGAAGATGAGTATTAATAACTGCTTTATTAATAGTAAATCTGTATTTGAGCTGGAAGCTATGACTTTTGACTCCACAAAACCTTTCCATGCTCTTCTAAAATTAGACATGCATACAGTTCACCACGTGGACTTCTGCTTCATACTTTCTTAGTCTTCAGAAATACAAGTCTAGATAAAGTGTGGGCACAAGCTCAACTTTGCCTCCATCTCACCAAGCAGGTCAGTCAGCCCTTTTTCCATTTCATGAGCTAGTGGTGGAAGTAGTGCAAAAGAAAGAAGTTGAACTGGTGCAGAAGCCTGCTCCTCAATCTTTTCTTGTAACTGGTGTGGGAAGAGAAAACCCATGTTTAATAAAAGAATATTGACAAAATTTTTAAAATGTGCAAACATATACACGAGTATAAAACTAGACAGCTTGTCTTTGAGATATAAAGTAGGTTAGTTCCTGTCCTAAATGCTGATTTTCTCATTTAATCCTCACTACAATATCGTTCAATAAGTTCCATATAATCTCTGCACTAAAATTTTACCACTTGTCCAACGCATGTCCTTTACAGGAAAATAATACAGTTCCAAATTACACATTGCATTTAATTGTTATGTTTCTTTTACCTCTTTCAATACAAATAGTTCTCATTATTTATTTATTTTATGTAATGCTCGTTAATTTGTTTTTCTGATGTTTTCTCATAATATTTAATTTATACATTGTTTACAGGAAGAACTCTAAAGTGATTTTCTATGTTCTCATTCCATCCTATCAGATTACACATGATTTTATTTTTCTCATACTTTTGATGTTCAGTTTGATCACTTCATGAAGGAGAGCTCTTTTGGTCTTCATAAGATTACTATTGTTACTCTTTATAATTAGTATTTTTAGTAGAGTAAATGTGAGAGTGGCTAAATATTACACTTATAAAACTTTTTGTTTGCACTTTAACGTCTCATGCCTGATCTTTTTCCCACACAGAAGCATTTCTCACCATGCACTGGGCATCAGTACTCTGCAGCATGCTACCATCTTTACTTTTGGATATGCTGGTCACTTGTTTGGCCTCCAGCACTCTACTTTGCAAAACTATGACTCCCCTCTCCCACCTTGGCATGAATATGTGCATTGCATGGCCTCTCTAGTTACTTTAGGGCTAAATTGTTAAAGAAAAAAAGCAGAAATAATCATTTTAATGTAGGGATGAAGGGCAATAGAGAATGATGGAGAATAACTGAGATGTGGATCCTTTATTCAAGCTTATTTATTTATTTGTTCAACAAACTGATAGAGTGTTGGGGATATAATAATGAAGAATCAGAATTCTCATACTGGTATAGTAAAATACGGTAATTTTCGTCCTTGCTTTGCTACTTATAAGATATTACATCTTGGACAACTTACTTTTCTTCTCTCAAGAACAATTGCTTCCACTGCAAATAAATTATTTTCTTGAGTATAGTATGTAGCCCTTTGTTGCAATGATGTTCTTGGTTTTACTGAAGGTCAGTGAAAAGGTCCTTGATGAAGAAGCTGTGTTTCTCATAATCAGCATTCATGGCTTTCATTGTGATTTCTTTGAGTAATCTTGTTTCATATCCAAAGTAAATTATTGATGGCATTGAAAATAAAATTAATTCTCCTTTATCATTATTCTTGCAATTGGATGTCTCTCCAATTTTTATGACTTCATTAAATCAACTAGAGGTAGAACCTGTTATTAGATTTGTATCTTGTAGTGAAATTCTAGGGTATATGGTAATTGAATTATACTTTCAGTAACTAGGGAAATAATCATAGGATACGTCTGCCAATTTACTAGACCCACTGCAGCTTGAAGTTAGGTATAACATTCTATCTTTGAAACCTGTAAATATGTTACCTTATGTGACAAAAATAACTTTGTATATGTGATTAAGACTGCTGAGATTGAGAGATTGTTCAGCCAAATCCAATATAATTTCAAAGTTTCTTATAAAGTGGTAGAAGGAACTGAGTTAAAGAAGTCCATGCAACAGTGGAAACAGAGGGGGATAAGTTGTGATAATAGAAACAGAGATCAGATAGAGAAACAGAAAGAGAGAGAGAGAGATTTGAAGATGTTACATTGTTGGAGTTAAAGCTTGAAGATGGAGGAAGGGGTCATATGCCAAGAAATATAGGTACCCTGTAGAAACCGAAAATGAAAAAAGAACATATCATCACTTAGAGCCTCCAGGAGAAATGCAACCATGCCTGATGGAATTTGGTTTAAGGACTTTTGACCTCCAGGGCTGTTATATAATACATGTGTCTTGCTTACCATCATTAAGTTTGAGGTAATTTGTTATAGCAGCAATCAGAAACTAATGCGTAAAACAAATAATACTTAACTGATTGTTCCTTTTTTTTTTTTTTTTTTTCAGTCCTAGTGACAATTTAATCAGTTAGCTATTTGAATCATCTCAGTGAAACACTCACTGCCACTTGGTCTCTGCTCTTCCACAAATTTAGCACCATTATTGATATTAAGGAGAATATCTCTAGAGTGACATTTCCTACTGTTACAGTCTACAGAGGCAGCTCTCAAAGAACTTTTCTGAGATACTGTGCTCCCTTTACTAATTCCTTTTCAATGCCTAAGTGAAGAGAGTGTTTCCTGGACCTTCTTGAGAAATGTAATGGGGGGAGCATGGTTGTATAGTAACATCCACAGTAAATTAAAACAGGTGCTCCTGTCTTCCAAAACTTTTGGATTTTGTCCTCTACATTATGACAAGAAATTCTGGCAACTCAGCTTCATTAAATGTGGGTCACTATTGAATTTCGATTTCAATCAATCAGCCACACAAGTTTTTAAACTTCCAGCTACATAATCTAACAGAAGAAATCCAGAATCTCTGGTAAATACTCTCATGAGTAAATTTCACCCAATTCAGTGCAAATATTCCATTTTCCATGGACTTCAGAATCCATCCCCAAACATAATCCATCCTCAAATATAATTTGCAACACATTTCTGTGTCACAAATTTCATGATCATGTAAATTGGAAGAAACATTTAAATTATTTAAGAAGTATATAAAATATTTCTTTTAGGGTCAGATTTTATATTTTCCTCCCTGGTATATATTTGCATTTGACTCCCAATATGGATCTCATGGCAGGAATTAATTGTGATGTGTCTCAAGGAAAATAGGTATCTGCTTATTAACTTGCGAGGGTAGATTATTTCAGGATAATTTATGGGGAGAAGACAAGTATAGTCAGACAGAAGAAGAAAGTATGCTTCTACTGTGAAAGGAGGTTCAGAGTGGCCTGAAAGTTCAAGATACACATTTTTTTTTCTATGTCCACATAGATGTTAATATTTCACATCTCACAGTCTCAGTATTTTCCTAGCCAATGACGTTATCTCATCTTTCTTTTACATTAGAGACTTGGTAAGGCCGTGAATTGGTCACAGGTTGGATTTCCTAAGAAGCAAAGTTTCAAATAAAGTTAAGTAGCGCAATTGTTAGAAAATGCTTGTGACAACATTTTTGGCAAGCAGGGAAAAGAAGCACAATTAAGCCTTAGATAATCCTATGAGGAGCTCAGAAGCTAAGATATCTCTTCAGCATTACACCAAGTGGTGGTGAGAGGACCGGGTTTTTAGCCAGCAGCATCAGTCAGTCATTGGGGATGTATAATGCCTCTGGAATGAGGTATGACCTTGAGAGAGGTATTTTTATACACTCAAATTATTCTCCAAAGAGAATGACACAACTAAGCTTTATCATCTAGTGCTGCCAGCGGATGGAAGACTAAGGTATTGATTGTTCAAGGGGAATTTGGCCAGCACATCACAACATCCACCATGAAAATCAACTTAGGTAGCAATTCTGCAGAACATACATTTACAATGTCATGTGAGATCAACCTTGAAGCTACAAAAATAAGAGATTCTTTTAGGGTCACCATAGAAGTTTTCTAGTTTCCAGACGAAGACTTAAGGTGATAATTTTAATACTTGAGTTTATTATTATTTTATTCTCCATAAGAGTTTCAGTGTAATCAAGAACAGTATCTCACTCTATGATCCTTATGGTCATTGTCATTGCTGCAATAGCTAAGGGCATAATAGCTACTTGGTTCTTCAAAGAACTTTCTTCAAGTAAGGACATTATCACAATCAACCACAGATGATAATTGGATTAATCATGATGCCAGGGTATGACATGGATTTTTATCATCTCATTTTCCATTTTCAGGAGTTTCAAATTCTGTGTTCAAGCTCAAGGACACACTCAAGCTTATCACAAAACAAAACAAAACAAAAATCTTTGACCTTTGAGTGTCCGTGTCATGGAGACATCAGCATTTGAGAGAGAATTGGAAAAGCAATAAGGAAACACTAACTTTATATAGAGGTAATAACTGCAAAAGCAGCTTTTGTCTTCATGGTCAAAGAACAGAGGGAAGAGAAAAATGATTACTATAATTTAGAAATTTAGAGGAGGGTTACTGCAGAGTTGGGATGGAGGGTTGCTGCCCACTAGTGATGAGAGACCATAGGGTCATAGACAAGGGTCCCAGTTGAGCTGTGGATCATCCAGTTGCTGCTACTGTCTTTGAGGAAGCATGATGAGACTAGTTTTTTGGGATATAAAAAAAAAATTAAAACCTGCAAAATGGACACAACAGTTGCTGACAGAATGAAGGGTGACTGGATTGATATTAATAGGAAGCAAAATAGAGTTAGCAAATCCCCCCTCTCCTCTGGCCTCTCTGTCTCTGTCTCTCTCTCTAGCACCATTCTACTGGCATAACCTAAGAGGGAACCAGCTGGAAAAATAGAAATTTGATTTGCAAAGTCTCACTTCTAGCACAACAAAGAATAGAGATGAGTTTGAAGCTAAGAGAAAAAGCATAACATTTGTTCTTATAGGACTCATGTGGAAATTAATTTAAAATAATCTATTCATATATATATAAGAAATAGTCCTTGGGTATTGATTTGTAGGGTTTGGGAGTTGTTGACTCAACACTCTTCTCCCTTGCCTCTCTCCCTTTATATAAATGCTAGGAATTAAAATATTTGATTCTCATTCTCGCTTGCATCTCAAATATATCATTTTGCTTATTTCTGACTAATGAGAACAAAATACCATGTATATAAAGGTAAAATCTTACCTTTTACTCTTCATCATTTTTCCTTTTCCTTTATAACCCAGATGTAAATCTCCAGTGTCAGCTGAGGACTACACATTCCTCAACCAAATGATGAGACTAAATGCCTAAAATTAGCAGAGTAAAAGCTAGATAATTGTTATCACCAATAGCACCTTTGTACTACTGAACCCACCCTGGACTGCCTATATCCAGATTTCTTACTCTGTAAGGTAATAAACTTGTATATCTTTAAGATGCATTGGTCAGATTTTCATTTATTAACTTCAAACCTTAAAATATCCAAATCTTAATGAATATGGCTATATGCATTATGAAAGTTTTCACTAATTTAGAAGTAATTGACTTATAGCTTATTATTAAAATAATCTATATTACCATAGTGAGGTATTTAAAATACAAGGTGTACGTGTCTTTGTTTTCATTCATAAATTAGCTATGTGATCTTGAAAAATTAATAAATATTTCTAGGTCTTAAATTTCCCCATGTATAAAATTTGCCCCATGACTTTCAACAAATCAGTTGATCAATTATAAGTTAGATTCATGTCTTCTCTCTATTAGAAAAAGATTGAATGGGCAAACAAATGCTAAAATAATTGAGCTGAGAACCACCAAGCAATGTTGAGATCCATAGAAATGTCATGGAAACTACAGAAAACAGCAGGCCATGCATGAGGCTAACAATAGGGAAAGCACTTCAACACTCATGTGTTAGAATACTAAGTGAGCAAGACTGAACTAAAAAGTCATCCTAGAATTCTGGTTTTAGCTCCGGCATGTAAAGCACTAAGGAGTCCACATTCCCATCTTTACAGCAACAACAAAAACAAAAATAAAAAAAAATACCAGCGATCAGCAACTTTTTAAAAGACACATCAAATAATAGGCTGCAGGTGAAATTGCCATCTCTTTACCCAGAAGAGAACCTGATGAAGGGACATATACATGATCATATTAAAGAATTTCTAGGGATTGACTATAGACTAGCGTGAGAATGAGAAACTCTTGGGGCCATAATTTATGGGGTCCGCTACATGAGCATTGGCATTTATTATGAATGAAATGTTTGTGTCTCCCCAAATATATATGTTGAAGAACTAATCCCAACTGTAATACTATTTGGAGGTGGAAGTTTTGATCATATCAGAATTATATTAGATTACAAGAGTGACATCCTTCTGATAGGATTTGTAGCTTTATAAGAAAATGTAGATAGAGAACAGGTGAGGGAGAGAGGGAGAGAGCGATAACTAGCGTGTGACAACACAATACGTAGATGGTCGCAAGATAAGAAGAGGGCCTTCATGAGAAACCAACTGTGCTGGCACACTGATCTCTGGCTTCCAGCCTTCGGGACTTGGAGAAAATACATTTGTGGTGTTCAAGCCAACTCAGTCTATGGTATTTTGTTATGGCAGCCTGAACAGTCTAATACAGATTCTGTCAGGAAGCCTACTAGTTTCTCATAGTGAAAATACAAGAAATATTTCCTCTTACCCTGAAAGAGAAAGAAAAAGAGTAAATACTATGAAGTACAACCTGAGCCTTATTTATAAAGGAGACTTACACTGTAGCAGAAAGGCTTTGGCAGAATACAATTCTGAATGGAGACCCAAGCTAGACAAAGAGAATTTCTCTCAATTCCAGCGACTCTTACTTTCCTGTGTCACCTAAGAGGATACAACGGTAACAAATGTAATAATAATAGCAAAATTTAAAAAAAAAACACTGAAGAAAATATAATTAGGACTACTGGTTTCAGCTCCAAAAGAAATACAGAACTTGAAAGTTGTCATCTGTCCTTACAACCAGAAAACAAGGTGAACAAATTGAAAATTAATGACATTTTGGGGGCCTGTCAGAGAACTGTGGTTGCGGGGAGACCCCTCCCCCAAAAATCTGGAAAACAAGCTAATATAGAGAAACTACAATTGAGATCTGCTTACCTGCAGTAAAGCTGCCAGAGTTGTAAACTGGTAAGAACACTTAAATGGTGATTTCTGTGAACTGAGCAAGGCTGAGTGTGGACTAGCATAAGAGTAAGAAACTCTTGAGACCTCAGTTTCAGGGAATTGCCCATAATTTCATGGCTTTTGCCTCCAGAAATTCCATTAGAATGTAAGGGTGAAGAACCAAAATGATACTTTTGGGGATCTGGTAAAAGTAAAGTAAAAATAATCACTGTGAAATACTCTAAATATTTTTAATAATAAAGATCTGATCTGTATGCTAAACAAACAAACAAGCCAACAACTTTACTAGATCCTAATCCAATCTAAGAGACTGGCATTTCTCTGCTTCCACACACCTCTAGTCTTCATATTTCTTCTAAGGGAAAAAGAAAATAAGCTAAGATACAATTATTAAGACCACAGCATTGGGAACACAGGCCAACTAAAAGATAGAAATTTAATCATAATATTATAGAACACTTGCCCTTCCTCATACCTTTCCACCAAAAATAGAGCTCCAGTATTGTAACAGAAGATTAAAGTTGGCAGAGCTGCAAGATGCAGAGTCTATTTTAGGAGTTTTCAGGAAGTTCAAAGACATTGGGAAAGAAAACAAAAACAAGGGCAGTAGAGAAATTGGAAGCCTGTAGTACCTGCAGCCATAGCAAGCATTAAACACAGCCCAGCTGCAGCCTGATTAACTTAAAACCTCACAATAAAGGCCTATTTATCTCAGTTTCTATTACCTAGAACATCAAGCCCTACTTTCAAGAATAAATTGAGATATGCTCAATGATGAACAAAAAATAACAGCCTGAAAGAACAAAGCAAGCATCAGACCTGACTCAGATATGACAGATTTTGAAATTTTGAGCAAACCACTTACAATGACTATAATTAATACGTTAAGTACTATATTTTAAAAAATAGACAACATGCAAGAACAGATGGCTAATATAAGCAGGGAGGTGAAAACACTAAGAAGTATCAAAAGAAAAGGCTAGAAATTAAAAAAAAAACAAACCCACAAACAACTGTTACAGAGATAAAGAATGTCTTTAGTAGACTAGACCCAGCCAAGGGAACCATACATGAGCTTGAATATATGTCAGTAAATATTTGCTTAACTAAAATGCAAATTGAAAAAAAATAGCAAAGGAAAATATAACAAAACATCTAAGAAGTGGTACAACTATAAAAATGTGTAATATAGTCTCAGAAAGAGTAAAAAATAGAAAAAGGGGAATACAAACCTTACCTATACATGTATACAGATAAGATTATAGCAAATATTTAACAGAAACTGTATCCAAGAAGAGAATGGATAAAATGTGTAAAATGTGGAAAGAAAGAAAAAAAGCCTTGAATTTGCTATGCAGTAAAATTAAACTTCAAAAGTGAAGAAGAAATAAGGACTTTCAGGAAAATAATTACCAGCATAATTGCCCTGCAAAAAATATTTTTAAAAGTTCTTTAGAGAGAATAATAATAATCTTGGATCTGCATAAGGAATGAAAATATATTAGATAATAAATAAAGATAAAATATTCTGTCTTAATTTATTTTTTAATTAACTGGAAAAGTAAATGTTTAGTTACAGTAATAACAGTAACAATGTATTAGGTGATTATAACATAAGAATAAGTGAAACAAATTGTAGGAATGTCATGAGAGAGAGCAAAGAAGATTTGAGAATACCTTTAAAAGAATATTTTATAAGCATTTATAAGACTAGTTTATAAGTTACCTGCATGACAGGGAAGACAGAAGAATGTCGTTTTTAGGTGGATATGGAATAGTTGTAAATGCATTTAATCAACTCTAGAACAATCAGTAATGTTTCTAAAGAAAGACTGATATTTTAAGAGAAGAAATTAAATTATGCAGAATTTTCAATAAGTACCAAAGAAGGAATGTAAGATGCAAAGATACTAACTCAACTATATTGTTAATTACTTTAAATATAAATTGTCTAAATATGCTAATTGAAAGACAAGGATTATTACTGGAATGGGTAAAAGAAAAAACAAATAACTATATGATTTCTACATAAACTCACTTTTAATGTGAAGACAAAAATAAGCTAAAAGTAAGGGATCACATCTTAATACTAACCAGTAAAGCTGGAGTGTCTATGTCAATTTCAGAAAAAGCAGACTTCAGAACAAGGCAAATTATAGAAATAAAAAGACACAGCAAATAATAAAAGGTCAATACTCAAGAAGATTTAAGAATGTCTTAATGTATATGTACCTAGCAACATAGCATCAAATTTGTAAAGCAAACCCTGATCTCAAGGAAAAATAGGCAAATTCACAATAGTTGGATAATTCAACATTCTTATTCAGTAATAAGTAAATCCCATAAACAAAAAATGATTAACTACATATTTACCTGAACGGCACTATTATTCAACTTGATCTGAGTGATAGTTATAGAATACTATATCCAACAACAGCAAGATTATGTAGGTGCACATCTTAATAAGGTAACCCCTCTTTAACCACTCAGATGATTTTAAAGAACTGTAGTAATTATATGCTGGTCATTGAGCGAAATCTCACTCAAATGAGTCTTGTTCAAATGCAACCTCAGAATAGATGCTATTAAAAATATACAATGTGTCATAACCATCTATTAGCATCCCCCTATTTTTTCATTTCCTTTGCGTCATTTATTTCCTTCTGGTTTTAAGGTCTTGGTAAATTGGATCTAATTGTATTTTATAAGATGGTCTTATTTTATTTTTTTTCCAGAAAATCATCATACATATTTCTTCAGGAGGGTCAGAAAACTATATCCAATATTGCATAAGCTTTTGCAGCTGTACTCTGTTTTCCTTTGAGATCTTCATTCTTTAAATCCTTAGGAAATTTTCTCCCATTCTGAAGATTGCTTGTTCACACTGATCAATATTTTCTTTTACTGTGCAGACGCTCCTTAGTTTAATTAGATTCCATTTTTCAATTTTGGCTTTTGTTGCAATTGCTTTTGGCATTTTTGTCATGAGGTTTTTGCCCATGCCTATGTCCTTAATGGTATTGCCTAGGTTTTCTTCTAGGATTTTTATGGTTTTGGGTTTACATTCAAGTCTTTAATCCATCTTGAGTTAATTTTTGTATAAAGTGTGAGGAAGGTAACCAGTTTCAGTATTCTGCATCTGGATATTCAGTTTTCCAAACACCATTTATTGAACAGGAGATCCTTTTCCCACTGCTTGTTTTTGCCAGGTTTATCAAAGATCAGATGGTTGTAGATGTGTGGTGTTATTTATGAGGTCTCTGTTCTGCTCCACTGGTCTATATGTCTGTTTTGGTAGCAGTACCATACTCTTTTGGTTACTGTAGCCTTGTTGTATAGTTTGAAGTCAGGTAGTGTGATGCCTCCAGCTGTGTTCTTTTTGCTTAGGATTGTCTTGGCTATACAGGTTCTTCTTTGGTTCCATATGAAATTTAAAGTAGTTTTTTTCTAATTCTGTGAAGAATGTCAATGGTAGTTTGATGTGAATAGCATTGAATCTATAAATTACTTTGTGCAGTATGTCCATTTTCATGATCTTGATTATTCCTATCCATGAAGATGGAATGTTAGGTCTAATATCAAGAATTTACAAGGAGCTCAAACAAATTTACAAGAATGAAAAACAAACAACCTCATCAAATAGTGGGCAAAGGATATGAACAGACACTTCCCAAAAGAAGACATTTACACAACCAACAAACATGAAAAGAAGCTCAACATCACTGATCATTAAAGAAATGCAACTCAAAACCACAATGAGATACCATGTTATGCCAGTCAGAATCATGATTATTAAAAAGTCAAGAAACAATGGATGCTGGCAAGGTTGCAGATAAATAGAAACACTTTTACACTCTTGGTGGGAATGTAAATTAGTTCAACCATTGTGGAAGATAGTGTGGTGATTCCTCAAAGATCTAGAACCAGAAATACCATATGACCCATTACTGGGTATATTCCCAAAGGAATATAATAATTCCATTACAACGATACATGCATGTGTATGTTCATTGCAACACTATGTCTATGCCATGTCTTTGCTATTGTGAATAGTGCTGCAATGAACATACGCGAAGCAAAGACATGGAATCAACCCAAATGTCTATCAATGATAGTCTGGATAAAGAAAATGTGGTATGTATACACCATGAAATACTATGCAGCCAAAAAAAAAGGAATGAGATAATGTCCTATGCAGGGACATGGATGAAGCTGAAAGCCATAATCCTCAGCAAACTAACACAGGAACAGAAAAATAAAAACGATGTTCTCACACATAAGTGGGAGTTGAGCAATGAGAACTCATGGATACAGGGAGGGGAACAACACACACCAGGCCTGTTGCAGGGGTAAGGGGAGGGAACTTAGAGGATGGGTCAATAGGGGCAGCAAACCACCATGATACACATACACCTATGTAACAAACCTGCATGTTATGCACATGTATCCCAGAACCTAAGGTAAAAGAAAAAAACCTGGAAATGTTACTCTATATGTAAATACAGATTTATCTGTCTTATTTTTATTTAACAGCAATGAAAGTATTAATACATGGAAAACCAGAGCAGAGCAGATTTAAATAAAATATTTTTATGTGACATGAATCCCACATTTTGTGCAAATGCTTAAGAATTCTAATTAGGTGTACCAGAATCTGTGTCAGCTTCCTAGGGTGGCTTTAATGAAGTACCATAAATTGGTTGGATTAAAACAGCATAAATTTATTTTCTCTCAGTTAAAAAATAAATCCTTAGGAAAAAAGTAATATATTGTATGCTGTTTTCTTGTAAGCTGTGGGCATTTGCTGAGTAATTTATGATCTCTCTAAAGTTTATACTGCAAGTTAAAAATGTTAATATCCATCAAGAGAATGGCTTCACAATAATATTAAGTATATGACACACACAAGTCATTATAGAGATAGATGAGTATACAGTTGTCTACAAGACATTGTCACTGATAATTTATTATTATTTGGAGAATCACACACAAAATTATACAATCGGATTGGCAGAATCTAGCACATGTTGTCCAGCTTGCTCTGGAATTTCTCTAATAGCAGAAAAATATTACTTCCCTAGATTGTTCATTGTACTTTTGTATATAATTTATTGTAGAGTTGCAAACATTTTTCTGATCTTTTGGGGACACATTCAAGATTGGTATTAATGGTGCTATGTTGATTATCATTCTGATGTTTGTTTTCTTAGGATAGTACTCAATTTATTTCAATAATTTCTTTTATAATACAATATAAAAATCTTTATACAAATAAAAATGAAATATTTGTGGGGGAAATGTGTAAATCTAAGGTATATACATATAGTGTCTCAACAAAATAGAATTTATGGACACAGAATTTGTATTTCACACATGAAACCATCGGAAATGCTCTTTTTAGTGTAGCCTTATTTCTCCATTTGACTATATCTAAGTATTTTTTTGCTCATCTTTTGTTTTGCTCAACCTAAATCTGGCAGCTCAGTGCAAGCTCAGTTATGTTTGAGGTTGAATTTTTGGAATAATTTCTGTTAAGCAATTTCCTAAAACAATTTAGAGAGCACACAATCAGCTTTCATCACATTTAATCTCATCACGTGTTTAGGCTGAGCATCAGATCTCTTTAATGAGTCATGTGGAAAAGTTGCTTGCTGGCTTAGTAACTGCCTCTGTGCTTCAGCAATTTAATTATAGTTAAACATAGAGCAAAAGAATTCAGGAGTCAGCATTGACCAGAATGCTGTTACAAAAAAAAAGCGTAATCTTCAGTGGATTATGCTGAATTTTATATACAAAATACTCAGTGTCTCGTTTTGTGACCTTCACCAAGAACAAAATAAATTTTAAATTAATTTGGGAAACTTATTTTAAGGAATATAACATTTCTTAAGTACCATGGCTCATATGCTTCATTTTGTGTGTATACCACATTTTCTGTATTCATTCATCCATTGATGGACATTTAGGTTAAATCCATAGTTTGGTTATTGTGAATAGTGCTACAATAAATATGAGTCCAGGTATTCTTTTGATGTAATAATTTCTTGTCCTTTGGATAGATATCCAGTCATAGAATTGCTAAATCATATGGTAGTTCTATTTTTAGTTTTCTGAGAATTCATACTCATTTTCATAGTGGCTTTGCTAATTTACATTCCAAGCTGAGAGTGTGTAAGAATTCCTTTCTCCACACCCTCATCAGTATTTGTTACTTTTTCTCTTTCTAATAAAAGTCATTCTAATTGTGGTAAAATGATATTTCATTGTGGTTTGAACTGTATTTCCCTGATGAGTAGTGAGGTTAAGCCTTTTTTCATATACCTGTTTGTCATTTGTATGTCTTATTTTTAGAAATGTTTATTCATGTATCTGCCCACTTTTAATGGGATTATTTTGTTTATTCACTGCTGAGCTGGTTAAGTTATTCGTATATTCTAATTAAAATCTCATAATTAGATAAATAGTTTGCAAATATTTTCTCCCATTCTGTAGGTTCTCTTCACTCTGTTGATTGTTTCCTTTGCTGTGCAGAAGCTTTTTACTTTAAATACAGTATCATTTGTCTATATTTGTTTTTATTGTCTGTTTCTGAGGCCTTACTCATAAATATATTTCTAGATCAGTGTTCTGAAGTGTTTCCTCTATGTTTTATTCTAGTAGCTTTATACTTTTGGGTCTTAAATTTAAATCTTCAATCCATTCTGGTTTTTGCATATGGTGAGAGATAGACATCCAGTTTCATTCTGCATAAGGACATTTAATTCTCCCAGCATCATTTATTGAAGAAGGTGTCTTTTCCTTAATGTATGTTCTTGTTGCCTTTGTTGGAAACCAGTTGGCTGTAAATATATAGATATATTTCTGGATGCTCTATTCTGTTCCATTGGTCTATGTGTGTGTGTTTATACCAATACCATACTGTTTTTGCTACCATGCTCTCATATTTGTAATTCAGATAGTGTGATTCCTCCAGCTTTGTTCTTTTTGCTTAGCATAGCTTTCACTATTTGGGCTCTTTTTTTGGATCCATAAAAATTTTAGAATTTTTTTTTTCCAATTTTGTGAAAAATGACATTGGTATTTTGACAAGTATTGATTGCACTGAATTTACAGATTGTTTTGGGGAGTATGGTCATTTTAACAATATTAATTCTTTCTATTCATAAGCATGCTATGTTTTTCATTTGTGTCGCCTTCAGTTTACTTCATCAGTGCATTGTAAGTTTCCCTGTAGAAATATTGTACCTCCTTGCTTAAATTTATTTCCAGATATTTTAATTTTTGTCACCATTGTCAATAGAATTGCCTTCTTGATTTTTTCAGCTTATTATTGATGTATAATGCTATATATCATATGAAATCAAATGCTATAGATTTTTGTATAGTAATATTGTATCCTGCAACTTTACTAAATTTGCTAGGCCTAAAAGTTTTTATTGTCATCTTTAGGTTTTCCAAGACATAAGATGAGACAATGACAAAACAGATAATTTGACTTCCTCTTTTCGTATTTGGATGTCTTTTATTTGGTTATCGTACCTGTTTGCTCTAGCTAGGCCTTCTAGTACTATGTTGAATAGGAATGGTTAAAATGGGAATCCTTGTCGTGTTACAGTTCTTAGAAAAAAGGGCTTTCAGCTTTTCCCTCATTAAGTATTATGTTAACTCTTGGTTTGTTATAAATCGCCTTTATTATATTGAGGTATATTCCTTCTGTATCTAGTTTGTCGAGAGTTTTTATCATGAAGAGATTACAAACTTTATGAAATGCTTTTTTACATCTATTGAAATGATTAATTTTTGTATTTAAAACTTCATTCTGTTGATGTATCACATTTATTGATTTGTATATATTGAGTTATCTTTACACCCCTTAAATCAATTCCATTGTATAATTGTGTATATTTTTATGTGCTAATTGTGTATATTTTTATGTGCTATGAGATGCAGTTTGCTAATGTTTTCTTGAGGTATTTTTCTGTCTGTGTTCATCAGGGATATTGGCCTATAGTTTTCTATTTTTTTTTTTTTTTTTGTTGCGTACCTATCTGATTTTTGTATCAGGGTAATAATAGCCTCATATAATTATTTAAGGAGAAAGCTCTCCTCTTGAATTATTTTGAATAGTGTAAGAATCATTGGTGTTCATTATTTTTTCAAAGTTTGGTGGAATTCAACAGTGAGTTTATCCAGTGCTGCACTCTTCTTTGATGACGGATCTTTTAATACTGCTTTGATCTTCCTTGTTACTGGTCCCTTCAGGCTTCCTATTTCCTCCTGATTTGGTCTTAGTAGATTGTATGTGTTCTGGAATGTTTTCACTTCCTCTGAGTTTTCAAGTTTTTAGTGCATAGTTGTTCATAGTAATCTCTGATACCCGCTTGCATTTTTGTGGGATCAGTTGTCTTCTTTTTTATTTCTAAATTTATTTGTCTTCTCTCTTTTTTCCTTATTCTAGCTAGTGGCTTAATAATCTTGTTTGACTTCAAAAAAATCAACTTTTCATTTTATAGATTCTTTGTATTGTTATTTTAGTCTCTATTTCATGTAGTTATCTTCTGATCTTTATTTTTTTTTTAAGCTAATATTGGGTATGGATCATTCTTGCTTTTCTAGTACATCATGGTAAATCATTAAATTGCTTATTTGAAATCTTTTGACTTTTTCAGTGTGGGCACTTAACTGATATAAACTTTCCTCTTAAAATTGCTTTTGCTGAATCCCACACGTTTTAGTACAATGTGTTTTTATTTTCATTGGTTTCAAAAAGCTTCTTGACTTCCTCTTTAATTTCTTTCTTGACCAAATGTTCAATCAGGAGCACGTTGTTTAATTTTCATGTATTTGTAGAATTTCCAAAGTTCCTCTTGTACTTGATTTCTTGTTTTATTCCATTGTTTTCTGGGAATATATTTGATTATAATTTTTATTTTTTAAGTTTTTGGCACTTGATTTGTGTCCTAACATATGGTCTATCCTTGAGATTGTTCCATATTCCAATGAGAAAAGATACACTTTGTCACTGTTAAATGAAATGCTCTGTAAATGTCTGTTAGGTCCTTTTGGTCTAATGGGCGGTTTCAATCAAATGTTTCTTGTTAGCTTTTTTCTTTAATTTTCTTTGTTTAATGCTTAGGGTGATTTGAATTTCCCAGCAATAATTGTATTGGAGTCTGTATCTCCCTTTAAAGATTTTATATATATATATATGTATATGTGTGTATATATCATATATATGTATATGTATATATGTCATATATATCTTATATATATCCATATATTTATACACACACACAGATACAAATTATGTGATGTTGGTGGATATATGTTAAGAATTGTGATACCTCCTACTGAGTTGATCCTTCTGTCGTTATATAATTAGGTCTTTTCCTCTACACTGGCTATACTGAAGTCTGTTTTATGTGATGCAAGTATAATTATTTCTGCTCACTTTTGGTTTATTTTATCATGGGAAATCTTTTCACATGACTTTACTGTAAGTGTATGTATCTTTACAAGTGATATGAGTTTCTAGTAGGCAGCATACAGTTGGATCATTTTTTGTTTTGTTTTTTGTTCTTTTCCATTCAGCCAGTCTGCAACTTTTAAGTAGAAATTTTAATTTATTTACATTCAGAGTTATTACTGATATGTGGAAGATTATTCTTATCATTTTATTAATTTATTTTCTGTTATTTTATTTCCTTCTTCTTGTTTATCATTGTGATTTGTTGGTTTTCTGTAGTGATAGCACTTGAATCTTTTCCTTGTCTGTGTGTTTGCTTTACCAGTGGTTTTTACATTTTCATGATGATACATAACAATCTTCGTTTCCAAGTGTAAGCCTCCCTTATACATATCTTATTGGGTCAATCTAGTGATAATGAATACACTCAACTTTTGCTTGTCTGGAAAATACTTTATTTCTCCCTCCTTTATGAAGGATAATTTTTCTGTGTATAGTATCCTTGGCTACCAGATTTTCCTTCAGCATTTTGCACATGTAATTCCATTCTCTCCTGGTCCGTATAATTTCTGCCGAGAAATCCACTGGTAGGCTGATAAAGCTTTCTTTATAAGTGACTAGACACTGTTCTCTTGCTGTTTTTAGACTTAATTGATTTTTGTAGTTTCTCAAAACATATCTTTGGATTTTACTATTTGGGAATATCTGAGCCTACTGTATATGGATGTCCAAATCTCTTGCTAGGCCTCAGAAGTTTTCATTGATTCTTTTAAAAGTGGATTTTCTTTTTTTTTTTTTTTTTTTTTTACATTTTTGAAAGCCTTTTATTTTGGAAATAAATTTACATTTATAGAAGAGATGCAAAAATATATCCTTTGCCCAGTCTCCTCTAATATTAACATCCTACATAATCAAGGTATGTGTATTACAATAAAGAGATGAACATTTCTACGAAACTACTAACTTGTGTAGTAAAACTTTTTTTGAGTGAATGTATAACATATAGTTGCTTTCCATTCTATTCTTTCAGTCTTTAAGGTGGTCTTTATACCTGAAAGGCTCTGTGAGAGGGTATTTAAGAGTCAAATTTAAGTTCTGTGTGACTATCTCTCCCTTTTATCTGTTGAGTAGGAGCAGCTTGCAAATTTCTAAAAGTGGGTTTTCTAATCCTTTTGTTCTCCGTCTTATGGGAACCTGAAAATTTGAAAATTTGTTCACTTTATGGTATCCCATATGTCTCATAAATTATGCTCATATTTTAAAAAATTCTATTTTCTTTACTTTAGTCTGATTGGGTTATTTCTAGAGGCTTGTCTTCAATTTCTGATATTTTTTTTCTGCTTCATCTAGTCTGTTGTTGAAGCTTGCAGATGTATTTTGTATATAATTCAATGAATTCTTTACTTCCAGAATTTCTATTTGGTTATTTAAAAAAATATATCCTGTTGGTAAATTTCTCATTTGAATTCTTGTTTTCTGATTTTTTTGTATTGTTTTTCAGTATTGTATTATAACTCACTAAACTTATTTAAAATCAATATTTTAAATTCTTTTTCCAAGATTTTGTAAATTTCTTTTTAATTGGTCTCTATTGCTAGAGAATTACTCTGTTCCTTTGGAGGTGTCATATTTTTTCTTTTTTTTCATGGTTCATCTGTCCTTACATTGATATATTTGCATCTGGTGTTAAAGTTACTTCTTTCAGCTTTTTTAAAAATTTGCCTTTTTCCTGAAGATGGATCTATCATATTTGTTGGGTAGGGCACTTTTACTTTGATTCTCAGTTCCTGCAGTAGTGTAATCTCTGCATACAATTTCTTCAGCTGTAAGCAACATCAGAAATGTTTGTATTATCCTTGATGACTTTGGGTGCAGTTATTAGTAGAGGCAGTAATACAATTTTGTTTGGGACTGGGATGTCAGTTGGGGCAGTTTTGTAACCTTTGTGGTGGCATCAATTTGCTGAGCATGACAGCCTTTTGGCTCTAGAGCTCCATATGCTGGCACCAGTGTTATTGGGTCCAGGTGGGTCTATTCTTGGCCTTCAAGTGGCTTTCTCAGATGACATTAGTGGCAGCAGTTGGCAGGGCATTTGGATAGCAGAGGTGGTATGTGCAATGCGGCAGCAGTGTCAGGACAACCTCTGGTTTCCAAATGTTGCACACTGCTGTTGGCAGTGGCTGTAATTGTCTGAGTGGACCAGTTTCCAGGCCACAGAAGGCATGTGTAGGTAGGTGCAAGCTGTGGTGGTAGCAGTAATGTGGGCCAGCTCAACCTCAGGGACCCCAGGAGAAGTGCTCAGATACTAATAATGATGAACTGGGCTGGGAAATCCCCAGGCCACAGGACCTCATGCTCTGGCATTGCGGGTATAGGCAAAGCCAGGCCAGATTACCTTGTCCTTAGGCCCTCCAATAATGTGTGCACATGTTGGCTGTAATAGGCAGAAGGGAAGTGATCCTCAGCCCCCCAGTGGAATTCCTGAGTGGGGACTGCAGCAGCAGTGCTGCAGCCCTACTACTGGGGAGGGTGGGGTTGCTTTCAGTGACAGTAACAGTATGCAAATGAGTGGGAAACATGCACTTTACTTGTGCTTCAGTCCAGGCAGCAGTACCTCGGGCTTTCCTCACAGTTTAGCTGTGGCAGCAGCAGTCCACAGTAATGGCAGCTGAGGGCAGGGAACCCTGGGACTGTGAATATGTGTAGTGGCTCCTCTTCTGGAGGTAGTGGGGTCACCACCAAGTGGCCTGTGCTTTGGCTTCAGTGACAGCAGCCAGTCACGGCAGTGGTTGCAGACAGGGGTTGTTAGTGGACTTCCAGGGATATGGAGATGCAGGTGTGATTAAGCCCTATAGCAAGGTAAAATCTACTGGGGGCTTGGGTCGCAAAATGGCACCTTGCTATAGCTGCTTAGGACTTGAAGGGTCTGTGGGATCCAGAGCAGACTTCCTCTCTGGAGTAGAATCATTGTTCTATCTCCAGGTGGCTTTCTATGTTAGTTTCAGAGCCAGTGAGGATCAAGTGGCTCTCCTGTGGCTAGCATTGTAGGAATCCATGGTGAAAATATGGACTGGTTAGGGATCTCTCATTTAACCTTTCCCCATATTAGGAAGTCTCTCCAGGCTCCCAGTCAATGATGGACAATCAGGTGACCTTGCTTCCCTCTCTTTCCTCTTTTCTTGCTTCCCTCTCTTTCTTTTACATGTGTCTTGTCACTTCTTTGTTGAATTCCAGTTTTCTTTCTTAGATGATATATTCAAAGTGTGTTTTTCTACTCACTACTTAGGTTCTTGTTTGTGGATATGTGCAAGATATATGTAGTCAGCCACCTTAACGCTTTTCCTCAGTTAGATCTTTTGCAGTAGTCCAAGAAAGAAATGATGGTAGCTTGACCTGGGTTTCTAATAGTGGAAATGGTAAGTAGAAATTTCTGTATTGTTTGTGGAGCCCAGGTAGAGTACGAAAGCAGAATTTCTGGTGACTAGAAGAAAAGCAATATGTGTGGATGGTTTATAGACACTAGAAGATTAACAATTAATTAAAGGAAGACACAAATATTCCCCTCTGCTTACATCTACATTTTTCAATTACGGGTGAAGCAAGGTTATTGCTGGTTGGAAAAAGATGTACTTGAGAAGAAGGGAAGACTTTAAAAGGTCTTTTTAAAGAGTGAGAAAAAGGAATCCTCTAGGTGATTAGGGTAAAATTACTGGTTTATGTAGAGTACTTGAAGGCTCTGAGAATTATTTTCTCTACCAAATGACAAATCTCTAATGCATAAGCACAAAGGATGTCCTCTCTCCATAGCCTTTTATATTTTTGACTAATTTTCTTTATTTTCACCTTTTATTTGCTAATTTGGTAAGATAAGTTATTTATGTGAAAGTAACACACAATTTTTGAGATATATATTATGTTTTTTCCCTTTAATGTCAGGGTTGATATGTTCATTTTAGATAGTCAAAAATACCATTTGAGTAATTGAGTTAACCACAAAATAGAGGCTCAAAATATTTTGGCACTGCATTATATTAAATATTGTAAATATGGACATCTCAGAAATGTGCATATGTGTTTACCCAGATACATTTCTGCAAAGGTCATTAATGCAGTTTTATTTAGGGATATCAATGCACGCTATTCAGAACACTTTCCATCAACTCCTCTTCACTAAATTTTGTTTCTACATTCTTTTTTTTTTTTTTTTTTTTTTTTTTGAGACGGAGTCTCGCTCTGTAGCCCAGGCTAGAGTGCAGTGGCCGGATCTCAGCTCACTGCAAGCTCCGCCTCCCGGGTTCACGCCATTCTCCAGCCTCAGCCTCCCGAGTAGCTGGGACTACAGGCGCCCGCCACCTCGCCCGGCTAGTTTTTTTTGTATTTCTTAGTAGAGACGGGGTTTCACCGTGTTAGCCAGGATGGTCTCGATCTCCTGACCTCGTGATCCACCCGTCTCGGCCTCCCAAAGTGCTGGGATTACAGGCTTGAGCCACCGCGCCCGGCCTGTTTCTACATTCTTGATGTGGAATTTCACTATTTAAAATATATGCATATCCTCATTAAAGCTTCCTTATTCTCTGTACTAGAAAAAACATGTCAGTCCTTGTCTTAAGGAAATCACTGTCTTCTTGGGAAAAGACATGCAACTTGAAAATAGAAGACTATAGGTGATGAAACCCAGTCAAACATTCCTTTAAATCATATAGATCTCCAAGGTCTTTGGTACAAGAGAAGAGAGTAATCGGAGAGGACATGGTACTTAGATCTATGGAGTCAGCATAAGAACAATGTGATAAATAGGATTTCATTTGTGTAATGTTATATTGAGTGGTGTAGTAAGTTATTTCAAAGGACTCAATCCACTGGGCAGCCCCTCCTTTACTTAAAAGCTTCCCT
The DNA here is from genome assembly GCF_003255815.1 of Theropithecus gelada. NCBI lineage: Eukaryota > Metazoa > Chordata > Mammalia > Primates > Cercopithecidae > Theropithecus > Theropithecus gelada. The sequence continues at coordinate 73,793,650 of NC_037682.1, read as the reverse complement.
TAATTAGTTATATGTCCTTTTGTTACGTTTTTTCTCACCTGTAGGTTAAATAATACCAAAGTCTTACGTCAAAGCGTGGCTCAGAGGCTTACATTAAATAAGTGGTAAGGATACTTTGTAACATATTACATAATATACACATATTAAGTTAATATTTTTATCTTAATTAATAGATAAGTCCAGAAAAATCCAAACTGTCTCACTTATTAAATACTTTTTTCTAGAGATCAGAAATCTCTTACTATTCACTCATTTGTTCACTCATTTATGTATTTTTCCTTGGATCAACAACATTTATGCTGGCCTAACTGTTTTCTGGAGCTGGGTTTGTGCTTGAACACAGTTCCTGTTCTCAAGAAAAGACAAGGAACCAATTTGACAAAGCTCAGGCCCCTAAAGGTAAAAGCAAAGAAGCTTCAATGGTAGAATATTCCAAATCCATTCTACAATGTGCAATGCGGCAGCAGTGTCAGGACAACCTCTGGGTTCCAAATGTTGCACACTGCTGTTGGCAGTGGCTGTAATTGTCTGAGTGGACCAGTTTCCAAATGGTAGAATATTCCAAATGGGTTGATGGAGTTATGGCGTAAACTATCATCCATGCTTATTGTTGTTTTGCAAAGTCTTTAGGTAGTAGCAGGAAAGTTGCCAAACATAAATTTATATAAAATTTTTTTTTCTCAAATTATAGAAAGTAAGAAAATATCAAAATGTCAGAAATGTTCTTGCCAAGAAAGAAATGGCTGAATGAACTCTTTGTGAGTCTTTTTATTTTGTACATGAAATAATTTCCAAGACTAGAGGAAAGGCATTTGTTTGGAAAGTGAGGCAGAGTAGTAGTATATAACCTGGCTTGTTCTACACTTTCCCCAAAATACTATCCAGTCAAACTACTGAAAGTTGTGAAGGTATGTTACTGTGTATCCTGATCCCATTCATTCATATAATAACAATATTATCTGTTGTTTTTTTTTAGAATAAAGGAGAAATTTCAAATGTTGTTAATGTCTGTATTTTCTTTTCAATGTTTACCTGAGTACTTACTCACCAGCATGCCTTGATATAACCTAAACTTGGAATAATATCACCAAAAAGCAATATATAAATTTTGGTCAGAAACACGTGGACATTTAACTATGGAGGCAGGGGTCTAAAACATATAAACTAATGTTAATGTTCATTATGCTGGCATGAGTGCTTTGTGTGCATTTTTCAATTAAATATTCTTAATAATTTGCAAAATAGATATTAATATTACAAAACTATGTGTAAGAAACTGAGTCTCAGCTTAAGTTGTTCAATGTCACAGTTATTAAGTAGAATAATTGATATTTGAAGCATTTTTTAAATTGATATTTAGCTTTCAGAGCCTTTCTACTAGTTAATGGTATCTCTCCAGTCTTATTCATAGCTTATATTTATTGTAAACATATTATAGGTAAGACACTGTGGTATCTGTACTGGATAATGCCAAAGAACATGAGCTTTCCCTGATTTGACAAAGCTTTTGGTATACATAAAATGATACACACACACACATATACACACACTCCAAAATGCAATATGTAACGTGTATGAATAAATAACAGTACTGGAAAAGGTCTTGAATAATATATCTTCAGTCTTGCAAAATATGTATCTTCAGATTAGGACCCTTTTGTGTAGAAGGCCAAGTTTCACCTGTAACTTGAAAGGTGGGAAATGTTTTAATAAATCAGAGGACGAAACATATCCACACAGGTTAAGACATGGAAAATCTCTAAGCATCTTTAGGTGATGGCAAGTCGAATGAGCATTTATTTGTAGTTTAGGATTGTAGGAGATGGGTTTAGAAACATAATTGCTATAGAAAAGTTTCTTGGTGAAAACTTCGGTTATAATTTTAAAACATGGAAAGGGTTATAATAGGAATATTAAATTTTTTTGACTCACTCCAACCTCCACCTCCTGGGCTCAAAAGATCCTCTCACCTCAGCCTCCTAAATAGCTGGGACCACAGGCATGCACCATCACACGCAGCTAATTTTTCTATTTTTTGTAGATTACAGATTTTGCCATGTTGCCCAGGCTGGTCTCAAACTCCCGAGCTCAAGCAATCTGCCCACCTTGGCCTCCCAAAGTGCTGGGATTACAGGCCTGAGCCACTGTGTCCAGCCTAAAACTTTAAAATGAAATAAAACGTTAAGAAATCAATGAATAGATTTAACAGCAGATTAGAAAAGGCTAGGTAAAGAATCATTGAACTGGAATATAGAACAGTAGAAAATTTTCCAATTAAAACATTGAGTGCACTAAAATCTTTGGAGATTCTGAAAAATGATAAAATTAATAATTTATATTGAAATTTAATAACAAAGATATATTCTATAAGCTTTAGAGTAACAACTAAAATAATAGCTAGGTGACATAATAAATTTGTCTCAGATAATAAATATTATGAATATATAATAAAACCAACAAATGGAGAAAGAAGAAGAAAGGAAACATAAAACATTCAGGACAAATATAAAACAAATGCTAATATAGAATAGTAAGTCTAAATATACCAGATATTGTATTAAATGTGAATAAATTAAACATTCCAATTAAGAGATGAATATTAAAAGGCTAAGTTTTAAAAAACAAACTATATCCGTAATGCTTTAGGGGAAGTAAATTTACAACATTATTAAAATGTGCAAAAATTTGCTATATGATAAATAAGTTTTGCTTCTAGTAATTTACTTAAGAAAATACTTCCATGTATGTTAAAGATATATGCACAAGAAGTAACTATAAAAATCACTTAACTTTGTAATATGTATTATGAATGTCTTTATTGATGTATAATTTACACAAAACAAAATGCACTAATTTTAAGTGCACAAATAAAGTTTGTTAAATGCTTATGCTCATTTAATCATGACCAGAATCAACATAGAGTATATTTCCATCATTCAAAACTTTGTATTACGCACGTTTATAATCACTATTGCCTGCCCATGTCCCAAGCAAACATTAAAATGCTTTCTTATTATAAATTTTATTTCTCTTTCATAGAATTTGCGTGAATGGAATGATATATAATATGCTCTTTTGTGTTTAGCTCCCTTTGCTCAGGGTAGAAATTTTGTCCTAATCCATAAGATTGCATATATTGGTAGCTTGTTTTTGTTATTGATAGGTAATATCCCATTGTATGGATATACCTTATTTTTTATCTAGCCACTTGTTGATGAACATTAGAGTGATTTCTAGTTTAGCATTATTATGAATAAAACTTCTAAAAACTTTCATGCCCGTGTTGGTATGGACATGTTTTCATATCTCCTGGCCGATACCAAGAAATGTAATTACCAGATCAAGATGTGAGTCTGTGTTTAATGTTATTTACTGTTTTCCAAGTTTTTGTACCATTTTATATTCCAACTAACAATATATGAGAACAATAATGGCCCCCTTTTTTTGACTAAACTTGGCATTGATGTACTACTTAATTTTAGCCATTCTAGCATTGTGTATTTTCATCTAATTCTGGATTAAATTTTCAATTTTAATGACCAATATTATGCAACATCTTTAACTTTTTTATTAGTTATTCTTACAGTTCCTTTTAGGATGTTCTGCTTAACTCTTTTGCCCATTTTATGAATTATTTGTTATCTTATTATTGATTCATAAAAATTTATTGTATATTTTAGACATAAATTATTTGCCAGGCATATATACATTGCTAATATTTTTCTTCTCATCGGTGGTTTCCATTTCAGTCTCTTAGCAGCATCTTTAGAAAAATACATTTTTAATATGCTGACTCTGTCAGTTAATCAATATTTTTTTAGTTTCTTCTTAAATATGTGTTAATAGTCTCCATTGAAGCCATCTGGGCTTAAGAGCTTTCTCATTGGATATTTTTTTTCAAATTACAAATTCTATTTAATATAGAGAGAGCCACTTGCTATTAAATGTTTTTATTTTTCTTTTGATACTTTATTTTAAGGAATTTGTTTATTTCATCATTTAAAAGTATATTGGCATCAAGCTTATCATAATATTCCATTATTTTCCTTTTAATTTATTTTTAATCTGTCATAATTTTCTCTCATCTCTGATCTCAGTAAATTATATTTTCGTTTATTGACTTTTTAATGGTTTATTGATATTACTCATCTTTTTGAAAAAACAACTGGTTTGGCTGATTTTCCTTGTATTTTTTCTGTTTTTCTATTTTATTAATTTCTGCTTTTAATTATTTTCATCTATCTACTCACTTTAGGTTCAATGTGATTTTATTTTTCAAGTTTCTTGGTATTTAGACAGTTTATTTTAAACTTTTCTTCTTTCCTAATGTATGTATTTAAAGGTATATGATTTACTCTAAGCAATACTTACTTGCAGTCCAAAATGCTTGATATGTTCTGTTATCTTTATTGTGTTGAAAATATGTACTAATTTACTTTATAATTGTTCTTTCACACATTGTTAAAAGTGCATTGATTAGGTTTTAAATATTGAAAAAAAACACTGTACTTATTACCTATTATTCTTAAGAGAGCATGCTATCTATGACTTAGTATTTTGAAAAAACTCTTTTTATAGCCCAGTCAATAGTCTATCTTGATGAGTATTGTATGTGTATTTTTAAAAAAGTGTCCTTTCTGCAGTTGTAAAACATAGTGTTCTGCAAACATTAATTAATTCTAAGCGTTCATAATGTTTAAGTATTCTGTATATTTAGTAATGGTATATCTTTTGATATTATTTTTGAAAGAGGATATATTAAAACACTACCTATGAGGGAAGAGAAAGATCCCCAATGCAGAAGAATTCCAAATACCTTAATAAAGATACTTTGCTTTCGAAGAGGTGGAAAGTACTTCCCACTCCCTATACAGTCTACAGATAATGACATTCTTCCAAAGAGTAAGATATGGAAAACATGAAAACAGCAACTTTACAGTAGAGAAGTCTGAGAAATATCACCTCAACCTGGTGATCAAGGTCAATATCCAAAGTGCTGAGTCATGTCGATACATGCTGATAGTATGTAGCCATGATATAATGTGATGTCGATGGTATTTTACCTCTATGGTCTTTCTCCCAAAAAATCATGACACCATTGTAATTACAGAATACACACACCCTAAATATGTAATTCAGTTGAGAGACTGTCTGCATAATATTTAACTAGTATTTCTCAAAACTTCTAAGGTCTTTAAGAATCAGCAAATCTGAGAAACTCTCACATCCAAGAAAAATCTTAGCAAGATAACTAACAGTAATGCTGTGCCTTACATGGAATCCTGGAAAATAAAAAGGACATTAGGCAGAACTGAGGAAATAAGTAAATTTTAATGAATAAATAAGGACATTTAGCTAATAATAGTGTACCAGTATTGGTTCATTAGTTGTAACAAATGTACCATCTTAATATAAAATGCTAATAATAGGAGAAACTGGTAAGAGGTATATGGGAATCCTGTCAGCTTCACAATTTTATCTAGAGAATTTTCTATTTCTCTCTTTTCCTCCTCATTAACCACCTACCATACACACACAAAATCAGGGTATTTTTTTTGAAAAATTAGAACAATAAAAGAAATTTTTATAGCTGTCTTAGATTTTTTTATTTTAAACTTGATACATTTATAAATAATTTAAGGTTGAATTAGATTATAAACTCATAAAAGTTCTTAAAATATCTAAACAGAATGGAACAATAGAAGTAACCAATAAAAATAAAAATACAACTATAAAGTCAGATGTTTTACAGATGCTAGAAATGCAGAGAGTAAAAAAAAGTCTTTCTCCTTACATAATGTTTAGTCTAGTGGAGAAGACATAATATTAAGCATAAATTTATGGTTACTCAGACTAGGTTAAATCTGTTAATTACATGTTCCAAAATCACCCTGCAACTTTTCCTTCATGTATCCTCTATCCTTAAAAATTTGGTTTATTTTCTTTTTCTCTACCTTGTATTGTCTATGATGAATATGTCTCATTTATTTCAGTATTTTCAGAGCCTGATAAAATAAAATGTAATACATATATTATTAATTGAACTATAATTGTCATAAATCAGAGAAGGAAAGTTAACACTAAATATAAACAATATTTCAAAAAGTTGAAGCTATTTAAAAGTGTAAGGGACATCCTTGTAAAATGTAGAAACCTCTACATCTTTGCAGTTCTAAGAGTTGAATTTGATGTCTATCCTTGTAAGGTCTCTTCTAATTTGAAGTTTTGCTAGTTCCATGAACATAATATGTTGATGCAAATTAAATGTAAGTTGCACATATTGATGTTAAGTTGATGAAGTAGCTCTAATGAAGAAAAAAGAATGTACCTAGGTTGAAGTCATCCTGAGAGTTACATTGAGTAAACATCTATGGAACAACAAAATTATCAAAGCTTACAAATGTTAAGTAAAAAATAGGCTCAGGGTTGTAAAGGAAGGATAAAAACAAGGAATAATGGGAAAGGTCATGAGGGTAGAACATTGCTCGACATAATCCACTGGATATTTTTAACACATGGTGTGAAGGTAAAGGTAACATTCCTGAAACAGAAGCTGCAACTAAAAAGGCTCATCCTAAGTAAGCTGATATGATGAAAATGTCATCCATCTATATTTTAGTATGATTTCTGAGGGGTGATTCATACCCAAATTTTGGTATGAATATATGAACTGAAGTAAAGATACACTGTCTTACATTCTAGTATTTTAATTTTTCATCAAAGTAAAATATATAATCATGATGCACATATTAAATACGTGGAGGTCCTGTTATGGTATGAAGGAACCATTCAAATATGGTTCTGTTTCATATAATATTAATATTATAAGATACATTTGCTATGACATTCTTTTCTCTAAATTACCAACTTGAGTCCTCTAAACTTGAGTAATTAAATTTGGTTATTTATATCTCTCACTTGGGTTGACCAATGACTTTTTAAAAATGATGTTTAAAATGACACAAAGCGAAATACTCTTAGCATATCATCTTTAATCCTCAAATGAATTCTCACACCAAATGTGAAAGTTAGATGTGATAATTATTTTATTAGAAGAGAAACTAAGGTGATAATAAGTAGTGTAACTAATAAAATCAAATACCTATAAAGTTTTAGGCAGGTAAATTGATTGAGTAGATGAGGGAGTGACAGAACATGTGCTGAACTAGAAAAAAAGTCAGTACGTATTCTTTATTAAAAAGGCAACCTAATAAATCACCTAAAGGGAATTGCTACATTTTAGGTCATATTGTCTTTTTTTTTTCCTCTAAAAGTACCCGAATTCCTTTTATTCAATTCAGGGAGGAGACAAGGGTATTTATTTTAAAAAGGTATCAGATTAAGAAAGGAAATAAAATTTTTGTTCAAATATCTACTATTAACAACTTAATACTTTACAAAGCAATAAAACATAGTTTTTGTGTGACTTACAAATGGCTTTTGGAAGCTAGTTTAAAAGAGATATAAATATATTTTGAGTGGCAATAACAGTGTTAAAATAAGAATATTTACAGATAACTACCTGGAAGCACATATTTATTTGCATATCCAAGTCATTATTAATTTGTTAAAATGTCACATTTTTCTATATTCACAACTTATATCTTCCCATGTTGTAAATTTATATAAAATGTACAAGATTTAAACATGTACCACTCTGATATTACTGTGATTGACTCTGTTGTATCTGTGTAAGTACATTAACTTTCTGTGTTTAATCTCTTGCCCTTCTAATTCATCCTCCACACTCTGTGAGATATCTTCTAAAATGTAAATTGGATGATTTTACTCCTTTTCTTCAAGTTATTCAGTGCTCCTTCACCACCTTGAAGATAAATCTAAATATCTTCATGTGCTATATGTAGTGCCGCAATGTTGAAACTTGTGTCCTCTTTTCCAAATTTTATGCGCAGTGTTTACCATGAGAATCCCACAGTATTAATAGCTCCCCGAGTGTTCCCTGCACTCTCATATTATCCTTTCTCTGTCTGGATTGTTCTTTCTCCAACATCCATCTAACTCTTCCTGGTACTTGGAGCCTCAGTTTCACATGTACATTCTTCTGAAAGATCGCTGTGATTATTCACTGCTTTCACTGTAGAGTTCGTTTGGTGCCTCTTCTGTGTGCTTTTGCCTCATGTACAATTCATCACCTTGCTTGTTGCTATGTATTTTAAAGTCAATGCTCTTTTGTGTGTTTTCCACTAGATTCCTTATTTCTTCATGTTGAGACACTGATACTATGTCTAATATTAATACAAAGATCTTCATTGAATACTTCAGTAATAAGTGAATTTCTAAAATAATTAATTTACCCAAATAAAAAACCTAGGCCCTTTGCCACAGTAATATAGTCTGTATTTATACTGCACACTTTCTTCAAAGGAAGACTTCTTCAAAAAATATGTAAACCCCTTTATGTACCAACCTAATGTAGACTCTGATATAGTATCTCCCATACCTAAATGAGATTTAAAATGTTTTTAGTCAATCCCTGCATAAGCAGAATTTTAAAATTTCTCTTGTCAGGAGTAATAATTGAAAGGATATAATTATAACTAAGATATCTGGCTGCCAATCAGTACTAGTGAGAAAGAAGGAGAAAATGAAAGAAAAATTAAAAGAAAAATAAAACGAGATAGACAAATGTCGCAGAATCAAAGGCATTCAAATGGACTATTTTGTAAATCTTCCCAACAGGTTTCCTACCTCATAAACATATTACTAACTTGTCTCTATCCACAGGTCTACCAACATTTCCCCCTTCTTTCTTTAAGGTTCAAACTTCTTTAAATCTTCTCAACATAAATCAATAGACAATATTAAAAAATAACAATTGTAAGAAATGTCCTGCTTTCCATGGCAACCTATTAGTGACTGCAGCATATGGAGGAATGAATCAGAGCAGGGTGGCAAGACAAGCTGGCAAGGAGCAAGAATGCACCAGAAGGGTCCTTGTTTTAGGCTAATTGCTTCTCCCCAAATTCATATGTTGAATCCCTAGTTTCAAGAACCTCAGAATGTGACTGAATTTGGAGGTGGGGCCATTAAAGAGGGGACTGAGTTAAAAATGAGGCTCTTAGGATGGGCCCCAATCCATTGTAACTATGTCCTTATATGAAGAGGAAGAAATACCTGGGATGTGTGCTCACGCAGCAAAGGCTATCTCCAGTCAAAGGATAGAGGCTACAGGAGAAACCAAACCTGCCGACAACTTGATCTCGTGCTTCAGCGTCTAGAACTGTGAGAAACTAATTACTATTATTTAAGCCACCCTCTCTATGGTATTTTGTCGTGCCATCTCTACCAACCTAATACAGGGTCCAAGCTGAGAGAAGGCCCTGTGGGAGTCAGGGCCTGAGCAAATGGCTCATCCAGCCAAGGTGGAAGCTTATGTCAGCAGACTGGCTATATACAGGATTTTTGAACAAGACAATAGCATTGAGAATAATGAGACACAGCCTTCCCACTCTTGAAGAAAAGAAGTACAGGTATGTAAAAGAAGAAAACTAGATTAAAGGAGGAGGTTCACTTTATGTCTTTTTAACTGTTTATTGAAAGAACCTGAAAAACAAAAGCACTTCAGTAGAAATGAGCACAATTAGAGCTTACTTTTTGTTTTCTAAAAATTATTCTGGGCCGGGCGCGGTGGCTCAAGCCTATAATCCCAGCACTTTGGTTTTCTTTTTTTTTTTTTTTTTTTGAGACGGAGTCTTGCTCTGTTGCCCAGGCTGGAGTGTAGTGGCCGGATCTCAGCTCACTGCAAGCTCTGCCTCCCGGGTTTACGCCATTCTCCTGCCTCAGCCTCCCAAGTAACTGGGACTACAGGCGCCCGCCACCACGCCCGGCTAGTTTTTTGTACTTTTTTTTTTGTTTGTTTGTTTTTGTTTTTTTGAGACGGAGTCTCGCTCTGTCACACAGGCTGGAGTGCAGTGGCCGGATCTCAGCTCACTGCAAGCTCCGCCTCCCAGGTTTACACCATTCTCCTGCCTCAGCCTCCCGAGTAGCTGGGACTGCAGGCACCCGCCACCTCGCCCGGCTAGTTTTTTGTATTTTTTAGTAGAGACAGGGTTTCACCGTGTTAGCCAGGATGGTCTTGATCTCCTGACCTCGTGATCCACCCGTCTCGGCCTCCCAGAGTGCTGGGATTACAGGCTTGAGCCACCGCGCCCGGCCAATCCCATCACTTTGGGAGGCCGAGACGGGCGGATCACAAGGTCAGGAGATCAAGACCATCCTGGCTAACACAGTGAAACCCCGTCTCTACTAAAAAAAATACAAAACACCAACCGGGTGTGGTGGTGGGCACCTGTAGTCCCAGCTACTCGGGAGGCTGAGGCAGGAGAATGGTGTAAACCTGGGAGGTGGAGCTTGCAGTGAGCTGAGATCCGGCCACTGCACTCAGGCCTGGGCAACAGAGTGAGACTCCATCTCAAAAAAAAAAAAAAAAAAATTCTGTATTAAAAGGAGCTACAAATGCTTGTATTTTAAGGGGCACTGAATAGCCTAATGATATTTAAAAAGAAGAACAAATTCAGAGATTCATACTTCCCAAATTTAAAACTTACTACAAAAGATGATAAACAGTGTGATACTGCCATAAAGATAGCTATATAGACCAATGAACTAGAATGGAGGAATTTAACTTAGACACTGCTAGCCAACTGATTTTCAACAAAGATTCGAAGACCATTCAATGAGTAAGAAAAAGTCTGTACCAAATAGTATTGAGGAAACTAGATGTCTACATATAACATAATAAAACTGGACTCGTATTTTATTTCATATACAAAATTTAACTCTAAATAGACCCTTACTTTAAAGCATATACAATAATCAATTTAAAATAGGTCAAGGATTTTTAAGTATAAAAGCTAAAACCAAAAAATCACTGAAAAAAATAGGCATAAATCTTTATGTCATTGGATTTGGCAATGGATTATCAGAAATGACACTGAAAGCATGAACAAAAAAAAGATAAATTGGATTTTATCAAAATTAAATACTTTTGTGCGTCAAAGTTAACTACCAAGAAAGTGACAAGACAACCTACAGAACAGGATAAAATATTTCTATGTCATGTATCTGATAAGAGTCTAATAATCAGAATACATAAAGAACTTTTATAAGTAAACACCCAAATGACAAATAATCCATTGAAAAGAAGAGAAAGGACTTGAATGGGCATTTCTCAGAAGAAGATATAGAAATGACTAACAAGTATGTGAAAAGATATTCAACATTGTTAGTCACGAGGGAAATTCAAATGAAAACCACAATGAAATGCTGCTGAACACTGACTAGTATGACTAGAATCAAAAAGAAAAACAGGCTTTGGTATCAGGATGATGTTGGCCTCATAAAATGAGGTAGGGAGGATTCCCTCTTTTTCTATTGATTGGAATAGTTTCAGGAGGCATGGTACCAGTTCCTTCTTGTACCTCTACCTCTGGTGGAATTCGGCTGTGAATCCGTCTGGTCCTGGACTTTTTTTGGCTGGTAGGCTATTAATTATTGCCTCAATTTCAGAGCCTGTTATTGGTCTATTCAGAGATTCCAATTCTTCCTGATTTAGTCTTGGGAGAGTGTATGTGTCCAGGAATTTATCCATTTCTTCTAGGTTTTCTAGTTTATTTGCATAGAGGTGTTTATAGTATTCTCTGATGGTAGTTTGTATTTCTGTGGGGTTGGTGGTGATATCCCCTTTATCATTTTTTATTGCATCTGTTTGAATCTTCTCTCTTTTCTTGTTTATTAGTCTTGCTAGCAATTTATCAATTTTGTTGATCTTTTCAAAAAACCAGCTCCTGGATTCATTGATTTTTTGAAGGGTTTTTGTGTCTCTATCTCCTTCAGTTCTGCTCCGATCTTAGTTATTTCTTGCTTTCTGCTAGCTTTTGAATGTGTTTGCTCTTGCTTCTCTAGTTCTTGTAATTGTGATGTTAGGGTATCAATTTTAGATCTTTCCTGCTTTCTCTTGTGGGCATTTAGTGCTATAAATTTCCCTCTACACACTGCTTTAAATGTGTCCTGGAGATTCTGGTATGTTGTATCTTTGTTCTTATTGGTTTCAAAGAACATCTTTATTTCTGCCTTCATTTCGTGATGTATCCAGTAGTCATTCAGGAGCAGGTTGCTCAGTTTCCATGTAGTTGAGCGGTTTTGAGTGAGTTTCTTAGTCCTGAGTTCTAGTTTGATTGCACTGTGGTCTGAGAGACAGTTTGTTATAATTTCTGTTCTTGCACATTTGCTGAGGAGTGCTTTACTTCCAACTGTGTGGTCAATTTTGGAATAAGTGCGATGTGGTGCTGAGAAGAATGTATATTCTGTTGGTTTGGGGTGGAGAGTTCTGTAGATGTCTATTAGATCTGCTTGGTGCATAGCTGAGTTCAATTCCTGGATATCCTTGTTAACTTTCTGTCTCGTTGATCTGTCTAATGTTGACAGTGGGGTGTTAAAGTCTCCCATTATTATTGTGTGGGAGTCTAAGTCTCTTGGTAAGTCTCTGAGGATTTTAGGCCAATATCCCTGATGAACATCGATGCAAAAATCTTCAATAAAGTACTGGCAAACTGAATCCAGCAGCACATCAAAAAGCTTATCCACCGTGATCAAGTGGGCTTCATCCCGTGGGATGCAAGGTTGGTTCAACATATGCAAATCAATAAATGTAATTCAGCATATAAACAGAACCAAAGACAAAAATCACATGATTATCTCAGTAGATGCAGAAAAGGCCTTTGACAAAATTCAACAGCCCTTCATGCTAAAATCTCTCAATAGATTTGGTATTGATGGAACGTATCTCAAAATAATAAGAGCTATTTATGACAAACCCACAGTCAATATCATACTGAATGAGCAAAAACTGGAAGCATTCCCTTTGAAAACTGGCATAAGACAGGGATGCCCTCTCCCACCACTCCTATTCAACATAGTGTTGGAAGTTCTGGCCAGGACAATCAGGCAGGAGAAAGAAATAAAGGGTATTCAATTAGGAAAAGAGGAAGTCATCCAAGTAGTGTATATTTTACTCTTTAGCTAATTTCTCATTCCTCACCCTGCTCTCAATCTTCCACTTTTCTGAGTCTCCAATGTCTATTATTCCACTCTCCAAGTCCATGTGTGTACATTGTTTGGTCCCACTTCTAAGTGAGAGCATGTGTTATTTGACCTTCCATTTCTGAGTTATTTTACCAAAGATAATGGCCTCCAGTTCCATCTCTGTTGCTGCACAAAACATGATTTCATTATTTTTATAGCTAATATTCCATGGTGTATATGTAGATTTGCTTTATCGAAGCATCTATTGATGGGCACTTAGGTTGTTTCCACACATTTGCTATTGTGAATAGTGTTGTGATCAATACATGAGTGCAGGTATCTCTTTTATATAATGAATACTGTTTGTTTTCATAGATACCCACTAGTGGTATTGTTGGATTGAATTATAGTTCTATTTTCAGTTCTTTGAGAAATCTCTATATTGTTTTCTATAGAAGTTTATTGATTTACATTTCTACCAACAGTGTATAGACATTCCTTTTTCTCCACATTCTAACCAACATCTACTTTATTATCTTCTATAATAATAATAGCCATTCTTGGCCGGGCATGGTGACTAATGCTTGTAATCCTAGAACTTTGAGAGGCGGAGGCAGGTAGATCACTTGAGATCAGGAGTTTGAGACCAGATTGGTCAATAAGGTGAAACACTTTCTCTACTAAAAAATACAAAAATTAGCCGGGCGTGGTGGGAATGTGTAATCCCAGCTACTTGGGAGGCTGAGACAGGAGAATCACTTGAACTGGGAAACCAAAGGTTTCAGTGAACTGAGATCACACCACTGCACTCCAGCCTAGGTGACAGAATGACACTACATCTCAAAAAAAAAAAAAAAAAAAAAAAAAGCCATTCTCATGAAAACAGACACATAGATCAGTGGAACAGACTAGATAACCCAGACGCAAATCTATACTTCTAGAGTGGACTCCTTTTTGGCAAAAGTGTCAAGAACATAAATTGGGGAAAGGGTAGTCTCTTCAATAAATGGTGCTGGGGAAACTGATTATTGTTGTGCAAAAGAATGAAACTAGACACCTGTCTCTGACAATATAGAAAAATCAAATCAAAATGTGGAAGAAAAACTTAAATCTAAGACCTTAAACTATGAAACTACTAAAAGAAAACATTGGGGGAAACTCTCCAGAACATTGGTCTGGACAAAGATTTCTTGAATAATACCCGACAGGCACAGACAATCAAAGCAAAAATGGGCTAATCGTATACATCAAGTTTAATAGCTTCTGCACAGTGAAGGACACAATTAACCAATTGAAAAGATGACTAACAAAATGCGAGAAAATATTTGCAAACTACCCATCTGACAAGGGATTAATAACTAGAATATATAAGAAGTTCAAACACTTCTTTTTTTTTTTTTTTTTTTTTTTTAGAGGGAGTCTTGCTCTGTCGCCCAGGCTGGAGTGCTGTGGCTGGATCTCAGCTCACTGCAAGCTCCGCCTCCCGGGTTCCCGCCATTCTCCTGCCTCAGCCTCCCGAGTAGCTGGGACTACAGGCGCCCGCCACCTCGCCCGGCTAGTTTTTTGTATTTTTTAGTAGAGACGGGGTTTCACCGTGTTAGCCAGGATGGTCTCGATCTCCTGACCTCATGATCCACCCGTCTCGGCCTCCCAAAGTGCTGGGATTACAGGCTTGAGCCACCGTGCCCGGCCAGGAGTTCAAACACTTCTATAGGAAAAATATCTAACAATCTGATTTTAAAAATGGGCAAGGGCCAGGCGTGGTGGCTCAAGCCTGTAATCCCAGCACTTTGGGAGGCCGAGATGGGCAGATCTCAAAGTCAGGACATCGAGACCATCCTGGCTAACACGGTGAAACCCCGTCTCTACTAAAAAATACAGAGTGAGACTCCGTCTCAAAAAAAAAAAAAAAAAAAAAAAAAAAAAGGGCAAGAGGTCTGAATAGACATTTCTAAAAAGAAGATTAGCATGGCAAAGGCATATATGAAAAAGTGCTCAACATTTACGATCAGAGAAATGCAAATAAAGCTACAATGAGATGCCATCTCATTCCAGTTAGAATGGCTTTTATCGGAAAGTCAGGCAATAATAAACACTGGCAAGGATGTGGAGTAAAGGGAACCCTGTTACATTGTTGGTGGCGATGTAAATTAGTACAACCACTACGGAGAATCGTTTAGAAGTTCCTCAAAAAACTAAAAATAGAGCTGCCATGTGATCTGACAATCTTACTTTTAGATATATACCTTAAAAAAAAAAAAAAAAGAAAGAAATCAGAACACTGAAGAGTATCTGCACTCCCCTGTTTATTGTGACACTATTCACAAAAGCCAAGATTTGGGAGTGACAGATGAATGGATAAAGAAAATGTAGTACATGTACATGGTGGTCTACTATTCAGCCATGAAGAAGAATGAGTTCCTGTAATTTGCAACAACATAGATGGAACTGAAAGTCATTATGTTAGATGAAATAAGCCAGGTACAAAAAGACAAACTTTGCCTGTTCTCACTTATTTGTGGGAGCTAAAAATGAAAATAATTAAAGTCATGGAGATAGAGAGTTAAAAGACTCTTACCAGAGGTAACGAAGGGCTATAAGATGGTGAGGGAAAGTGGGGATGGTTGATAAATAGAAAAAGTGTATTGGAAAGAATAAATGAGACCTAGTGCTTGCCAGCACAACCAGGGTGACAATAGTCAATAATAATTAATTGTACATTTTAAAATAGCCAAAATAGTGTATTTGGATTGTTGTAACAAAAAGGATAAATGCCGGAGGTGATGAATACCTCATTTTCCCTAATATGATTATTATGCATTGTATGCTTGTATCAACATATTTTATGTAACCCGTGAGTAAATTCACCTATTGTGTACCCACAACAATTAAAAATAAAAATAAATAATAGGCCTGGCACAGTGGCTCATGCGTGTAATCCAGCACTTTGGGAGGCCGAGGCGGGATGGTGAAACTCCATCTCTACTAAAAATACAAACACAAAAAAATTAGCTGGGAGAGGTGGCGGGTGCCTGTAGTCCCAGCTACTCAGGAGGCTGAGGCAGGAGAATGGCGTGAACCCAGGACGCGGAGCTTACAGTGAGCCGAGATCGCGCCACTGGACTCCAGCCTGGGCAACAGAGCGAGACTCCATCTCAAAAAATAAATAAATAAATAAAAGCCATTCCGTCTGGTATTGCATTTCTGTGATTACTCATTTTAAACATTAAAAAAAAATTTTTTTGGCCATTTGTATGCCTTCTTTTGCAAAATATCTCTTCGTGTCTTTTTCCTTCCCACTTTTGAATGAGGTTTTTGTTGTGGTCGTGTTGTTGTTTGAGTTCCTTGTAGATTCTTGATATTAGTCCTTTGTCAGAGGCATGTTTTGTTAGTATTTTCACCCATTCTGTAGGTTGTTTGGTCACCTTGCTGATTACTTCTTTTGCTTTTCAGAAGCTTTTTAGTTTAATTAAATTCTATTTGTCTATTTTGTTATTGTTGAGTTTGCTTCTGACGTCTTAGTCATGAATTATTTGCTAGGCCAATGTCCAGAATAGTTTTTCTAGGTTTTCTTTTAGAATTCTTATAGTTTTAGTTCTTATATTGAAGCCTTTTTTACATCTTGAGTTGACTTTGGTATATAGTAAGACTTAGGGGTCCAGTTATATTCTTTTGCATATGGTTATTCAATTTTCCCAGCACCATTTATTGAATAGGGTGTCCTTTTCCCAGTGTATGCTTTTGTCAGCTTTGTTGAAAATCAGTTGGTTGTGGATAAGAGGCTTTATCTCTGAGTTATCTATCCCATTACATAAATCTACATGTCCATTTCTATATCGGTACTATACTGTTTTGGTTACTATCACTTTGAAGTATAATCTGGTGTCAGGTAATGCCTTCAGATTTGTTTTTTGCTTAGGATTGCTTTGGATAGTCAAGCTTTTTTTTGAGGGGGGGGTTCCATATGAATTTTAGATTTCTTTTTCTAATTTTGTGGAAAATAGCATTGCATTGAATGTATCGTATTTTGATAGGGATTGCATTGAATCTGCATATTGCTTTGGGCAGTATGGTCATTTCGATGATATTTCTTCTCATCCATGATCAATGAGCATGGTGTATTTTTACAGTTGTTTGTGTCATTGACAATTTCTTTTATCAGAATTTTTCAGTTTTCTCTGTAGCTATCTTTCACTTTCTTGGCTAAATGTGTTCCTAGGTGTTTTATTGTTTTATGTTAGCTGTTGTAAATGGGACTGACTTCTTAATTTGGCTCTCAGCTTGATAATTTTTGGTATATAGAAATGCTATTGATTTTTGCACACAATTTTGTCTCCTGAAGTTTTACTGATTTTATTTGTCAAATTGAGGAGTCTTTAGGGTTTTGTATGTATAAGATCATATTATCAGCAAACAGAGATAATTTTATTTACTTTTTCCAATTGAATGCATTTTATTTTTTTCCCTTGCCCGATTGGTCTGCCTAGAACTTTGAGTATTATGTTAAACAGGAGTGGCAAAAATGGGCATCCTTGTTTTATTCCAGTTCTTAGGGGAATGCTTTCAATTTTTCCCCATTCAGTATGATGTTGGCTGTGGGTTTGTTGTACACGGCTTTTATTATTTTGAGTATGTTGCTTTTATTTCTGGTTGGTTGAGGGTTTTTATCATGAAGGGATTTTGAATCTAATCAAATGCTTTTTCTGCATATCTTGAGATGATTGTATTTTTAAAAAATTTTGATGAATCAAATTTATTAATTTGTGTATGTGCAATAATCTTTGCATCCCTGTAATAAAACTCACTGGAACAGAGTGCATTATCTTTTTGATGTCCAGTTGTATACTGTTTGCTAGTTTCATTGAGGATCTTTGCATCTATGTTCATAAGGGATATTGGCAATAGTTTTCTTTTTTTATTGTGTACTTACCTGGCATTGGTATTAGAGTGATACCAGCTTTGTAAAATGAGTTAAGGAGAATTCCCTTTTCTTTAGTTTTTTGGAAAACTTTCAGTAAGATTGTTACTATTTCATCTTGTACAACTGGTAGAATTCAACAGTGAATTAATCTCATCCTGGGCTTTTTTTTTTTTTTGGTTGGGAGATTTTAAATTACTGATTCAATCTTATTACTTCCTATTGGTCTGTTCAGAATTTCTATTTTTTTCTCATTCAGTCTTGTGAAGTTGTATGTTTTCATGAATTTATCAATTTCCTATAGGTTTTCTAGTTTATAAGCATAGAAAAGTTGGTAATAGTCTTTGATAATCTTTTGTATTTTTATGGTATCAGTTGCAATGTACTATTTTTTGGCAAAATTTCTAGTTGTGCTTATTTGAATCTTCTCTCTTATCTTCCTCAGTCCAGCTAGTCGTATTTCAATTTTATATATCTTTTCAAAGAACCATTTTTTTCATTGCATTTATCCTTTTTTTTTTGATGTTGATTTCATTTAGTTCTGCTATGATTTAAGGCTATAAACTTCCTTCTTAACATTGATATCTTGTATCCCAGAGATTTCAGTATATCATGTCTTTATTTTTATTCATTTTGAATTTTTTAAAATTTCACCTTAATTTTGTTGTTGATCCCAAGTCATTCAGGATTATTTTGGATGACTTTGTTTAATTTTTATGGATTTGCATAGCTTCAAGAGTTCCCCTTGGAATTGATTTCTGTTGTCAAAGTGTCAGTGATATTATGTGAGAAGAACTTGACCTATTATTGCTGGCTTTGAGAAGGAAGAGAAGCTGTGAGCCATTGGACTTGTTCAGCCTCTAGAAGCTGTGACATTTAAGGAAATACATTCTCCCCTAGAACCTCTAGAATGCAGCACCTTGACAACACCTTGATTTTAGCCAGTGAGACCTTTTCAGATTTCTGATCTACAGATCTAATTTCTTCTAGCTAAGTGACAACCACTTGCCTGAGAAGTTCTCTTCATTGCCCAGGGAAAGCACACAATGATGGACTGACACTGGCATACAGAAGTCAGGCCCTTTGACTCAAAGTGAGACCAACTTTGTGGTGAAAGTCAGGCTTCTGGGCTCCCTATGAAATCAAGCTGAAGATGGTGGACTAGAGGTTTTGTTAGTATGCCTCACTTACTCAGAAATAGCAAAAACTGTATTTAGAGATGCACACAGTGAACGTATATCCAAGAAGGAAAACAGTTTTGCATTCTTTGTGCTATTTTTATACTTTCCTATACATTTTAAACATCACTAAAAGAAGATGCAGCAACTCTCAGAAAAAAAAGTGGTTACTTAGTAACCATATCTCAAGAAAATATTTTGATATTAAAAATTATCTGTAAACCATGGTTATTCATACACCTATTTGAAAAGGTATTGTATTAAATAAGATAATGCATGTTAAGTATTCTGCAAATTTCCTGGTTTGTGCCACTCAATAAAAATCAACTATGGATGTATAATAACAAAGGGAAATTGGGACAATATCTCAATTGAGTTCCTTTACAAAAATGTATTTTATAAATTGAAATTTAGTTCATACTGTTAAGAATAACAGGCTCAGACTATTTTTAATTACCTAATTAAAACTATAACATTCTTCAGTGTTCTTAACCAGTCTCAGTACTTTGCTGCTTTTTGTTCACTTTAAAATATTACATATTTTATTGAAGAAATAATCTATGCATGTGTTTGAAATGTTTTGAAAAGTGTTAAGAGCAATAGATAACAGATCTCTTTTAAACACTTTAGAATAAGTCATTGCAAGCATTATCTTACATACATTTCCAAAATATTTCTTTCCAAAGACTCACCCTCACACATTAAAATACACATTCAGATATAAAGACATTCACATTTCTACATTGTATTTTATCACCTAAAATTAAATTCTGAATATGTTTCTATTAAGCTTCTATAAATCTTTCTATCCCATAATATTAAATTGTATTTCATTGTAGATATGCAGGGTTTTTATTTAAAATAATGAATAATTAGTACAAACACCGTCTCATCAGAATGACTGCCTGAACATTGAAAACAAACATAGTTGTAACAGTGCCACAAAGCAACAATTTCAATAGCTTATAATTTCAGGCATTTATTTCTCATTCCTGAGTTTACAGATTCACTGATTTTGAGTTCATATAGCTTTAGTGTTTCTTACTCTAGTGACTAGGCTTAAAGAGGAACTGTTCTCACTGTGGATCTTAGGAATGCAAGAGAGTTTGCCTAACCACACATTGTATTTAGAGCTTTATGCCTGCTTACACATCACTGGCTAAAGCAAAGTGTATGACTCAGGGGCATCAGGGCAGGAGCAGAATGTGAAGAAACATTTGTAAACAAATGCTGATGTTTATCAAACTGAATGTCAGTTCTGTATGGAATTAGCACTATGTTTTATTTTTAATTTTTGTGGGTACTTAGGTGAACTTTTTTTTTTTTGAGACGGAGTCTTGCCCTGTTGCCCAGGCTGGAGTGCAGTGGCGCGATCTCGGTTCACTGCAAGTCGGGCAAGTCCTGCCTCCCGGGTTCACGCCATTCTCCTGCCTCAGCCTCCCGAGTAGCTGGGACTACAGGAGGCCGCCACCACACCTGGCTAATTTTTTGTGTATTTTTAGTAGAGACGGAGTTTCACCGTGTTAGCCAGGATGGTCTCGATTTCCTGACCTTGAGATCCGCCCATCTCGGCCTCCCAAAGTGCTGGGATTACCGGCTTGAGCCACCGTGCCCGGCCAGGTGAATATTTTTATGGGGTACATAAGATGTTTTGATAGTGGCATGCAGTGCATAATCATCACATCATGGAAAGTGGTGTATCCATCCCCTCAGGTATTTATTTTTTGTGTCACAAACAATCCAAGTATACTCTTTTACTTATGTTTAAAAGTACAATTAAATTGTTATTGACTATAGTCACCCTGTTGTGCTATCAAAGAGTAGGTATTATTCATTCCTTCTATTTTGTGGTACCCATTAACCATCCCCACCTGCCCCCGGCAACCCCAACCCCATTACTCTTCCCAACCTCTGGTAACCATCCTTCTACTCTCTATCTAATTAGTTTAATTGTTTTGAATTCTTAGATTCCACAAATAAGTAAGAACATAGGATAAGCACTATTTCATTAAACAAATTTTATTGATGTACACAGATACTGTTTATATTCTGTAATTATTATAAGCAATGCAATAATAAAACTTTTTACTTTCAGGTAACTTTTTACTTTCAAGTTTTTAAGTTTCTATAGTAATAAATTTCCTAAAAGTAGAATTTCTGAGTCAGAATATCAACATCACTATTTTGATCAAAGCTATATTCTAAAGAAGTTGTATTCATTTATACTTCCATAGCAATGAATGTGAATGCTTTATTCTTCACACACTTCCCTATACTGTATGGAGAATTGTACATTACTATATTAATTTGCATTTCCATAGTTTTTAGTGAGTTTGAAGAATTTCACATATATACAAATCACGCAACCTTCCCGTTAGTATGAACTGCCTACTTCTGTTATTCATTTTCCACTGGATTCTTGTTTTTTAAAAAAATATATTTTTTAGTGTGTGATTATAAGCTGTTTACATATCCTATAAATGAATACATTCTTTTTCTATTTATGTGGGTTTATGGAGGAGCTTTCTTTCACTGTAAGCCTAGACAAAATAAATCAAAAGTACCACTCAGAGAGTTTGAAATGTGTTTTAGTTTGAGGATTACAGTCTCACATTTGAAAAGTCAAATACATGAGAAACTCTACCTTGTAGCTGTTCTGGATGAAACAGATTTCTGTGCCGCATTTCCCAAATTTGTGGTGAGTAGAAAAAAATAACATTATCAAGACGAAAGATGTGGACCATGTGATGGAGAGAGCAATAAAAGAACTGAGGAAAGCATCTTAGTGACCAACCAGATCCTTGGTGTGTACCAAGAATACTGCAGCCTGAACATGTCAAGCCTATTCATAAAAACACCCTATGTGAGGAAGAGTTAGCTTTAAACATCTTTCAGGCGCACAGAGTGCTACATCTCTTGCTCCTCTTCCATCCCCTTATTTCTCCTACTCCCATTTTCTCAACCCGACCCATCTGCTGACTCTGAAAAGAATGAAAAAAATTTATGGAGGAGATACACTCCTGAGAAACAGAAAAAAAAAATATTACTTTCATGCAGCTTACATACTAGTTAAGTGAAATGAACAATTGACAATAGGAAAAGCAAATGCTTAAAAAAAAGAATTAAAAAAAGCATGAGTGACTGGGTGGTTATTTCAAGTTGAATACTTAGAGGAAAACTCTGAGAAAACAATATCAAGAGGATGTCTGAATACCAAGGGCTTTAGGGGAAAATCAACACGGTCTAATATACTACATATTTTAAGAACATCTTTAGTCATGTATAAGAAAATAGGCTGTAAGTTTAGAAGAGAGGAAACCAGGTTATGTGAAATTTTTGAGGAGCAAATGAAGTCCTTTTTTAAAATTGTTATAAAGCACAGATAAGTATTTTAACACACTCCCCTCTTTCAAGCTTTTAGTGTGCAAGCATAACATTGATATGAAAACACTAATTGATAATAACAAAAAAAATACTTTCAGAAGAGACCCTTTTATGTATAAGCAAAAATCCTGAAAGTTACAATGCATGATACATGGAAAGAATAAAATTACTACACTAGTAGAGTTTAGTTCAGTAATTGAGGGCAATTCAATATTACAAATAATTTTACTACATGCTTATTACAACAGTACACTTACTTTCTGAATAAAAAACTATTTAGGAACAGATAATTTCTAAACTTGATTTAATGTATGTATATGTGTGTGTGTGTCTGTGGTCTGTGTAGATATTGAGAATCATAGGAGCATGTTATGTATATATCAAGTCACAGAACAGAATCATGATACATTATGATAAATAGTAGAAACACCTCCTTACTAAATTATAAACAGGGCATCATTACTGCTCTTAAAAAGTATTACTCTATATTCACTATTTAATTTGAATTAATAAGGAAACTAAATTAGACAAATATATTTCTAAAAACCTGAAGTTATTTTTCCATATGTGATACAATTTCATAAGTAGAAAATGCAAGAGAATCAACAGGTAAAAAAGGAAACCTATAGCAAACAGGAACAGTAAAGTGGCTGGATACTAAACACAAAATGTAGGATTCCTTATTACTGTTTCACCATTCACACTATTAATGTTCTTTAAGAAAGAAAATTGTAGTCACTCTAGCATCCTGTTTTGATTTTCATCTCCCTAATGACAAATCAGGTTGAGCATTATTTTATATAGCTGTTAACCATATGTTTATCTTCTTTGGTGAGGTGTCTGTCCAAATATTTTGTCCAGGTTCAATTGAATTCTTTATTTTGTTATTATTACATTTTAAAAGTTTTATTTATTTTAGATGTGAGTCCTTTAACATAGATTTGTGTTATAAATATTCTTTCCAGTCTGTCCTTTGTCCCTTCATTCTCATAACAACAGCTTTATAGGGCAGAAGTTTTAAATTTTAATAAAGCTCAAATTATCTAATTTTTCTTTAACGGTTCCTGATTTTTAGGTGTTATACCTAAAAACTTATCACACCAAAGGTTTGTTTGTGATATTTGTTTTGTGATTTGTTCATGATATTCCCTTCTTAATATTTTAATATCCGTAAGTTAGTAATGACTCCTTTTATTCTAATATTTGTATCTTTTTTTCATTGTGTAGACTCAATAAAACTTTATTGATTTCTGTGACATTTTCAAAGAAACAACTTCTGGCTTTATTGTTTTTTGTTTTGTTTAGTTTCGTTTGCTTTTAATTGAGTTTTTTCTTTTTAATTGATTTCTATTCTAATTTTTATTATTATTTTTATTCTGCTTGGTTTAGGATTAAATTACACTTCTTTTGTTTCTTAACAAGGAAGATTTAGTTACTGATTTTGAATCTTTCTTTTTTCATACATATGCATTTCCTATACATTTCATGTAAATTTCCCTATAAGCACTGCTTTTGCTTCATATAAAAAATTTTCATTTGTGTTTTAATTGAATTTAATTTAAAATATTTAAAAATTTCTCCTGAAAATTTTTTGTACTATGTTTTGTTTTCCTTTGTTTTTCTTTTTAGAGGTGTAGGCTCAGTCTGTCACCCAGTTTGGAGTGCAGTGATGTGATCACAGCTCACTGCAGCTTTGAACTCCTGAGCTTAAAGGATCCTCCTGCCTCAGCCTCCCAAGTAGTTGGGAATACAGGCACATGCCACTATGCCCGCCTTGAACTATGTATTATCTGGAAGTGTGTTGTTGTTTAATTTCCTAATGTTTGGTGATTTTTCATCTATCTTTCTGTTACTGATTTCTAGTTTGATTCTATTGTGGCCTAAGAAGATATATTGTAAGATTTTTATTTATTTAAACTTCTTGAAGTATGGTTTATGGCTCAGAGTTTGCTTCATTTGGTAAATGTTCTATTTAAGCTTGAAAGAAATATGTATTCTATTGTTGTAAGATGGAGTTTCTATAAATGTCAAATAGATCAAGCTGATTGACAGTATTATACAATTCAACTGTATTCTTAATTATATAGGAGCCTGCTTCATCTATTAATCACTGAAAGAGGGGTGTTGAAATTTCTCATTATTTTAGTGAATTTGCATATTTCTGTTTTCAATTCTATTAGTTTTGCCTCATATAGTTTGATATTCTGTTGCTAGGTGCATATATATTTAGAGTTGTTATGTTTTCTTAAAAAAATAAACTCCTTTATCATTATGTAATGCCCTTCTATGATTTTGATATTTTTCTCATTCTGGAATCTACTTTTTAGAATTAATATAGCTATACCAGCTTTCTTTTAATTAGTATTAATATAGTATATCTTTCTTCAACCTTCTTCGTGTAATAAATCTGAATATTTAAAATGTTGAGACTTATTTGATTATATCTTCTCTGTAAATCTCTGTCTTTGAGTTGGTATATTTAAACCATCTCCATTGAAGGAATAATAGTGTTTGGTAGCACAATAGGATGACTACAATTAATAATTTATTATATATTTCAAAATACCTGAAAAAGTGGAATTAGAATATTCCTAACACATAGAAATGATAAATGCTTAAGGTGATGGGTATCCCAGTTACTCTAATTAGATTATTACACACTGTGTGCTTATAGCAACATATTAGATGTTGGGATTTATATACCATAAATATATAAACTAATATGTATCCATAATACCTACGAATGAAAATTTAGAAAAATAAAGTTATTATTGATATAGTTATATTCATATCTCCCATGTGTATAATTACGTTTGATTCATTGTACCTGTTCTGTGTCCTTCCCTCTTTTCTTCTGATTTCATGGTTATTGTTAGCATTTTATGTGATCTAATTATATACTCTCTAATGTATTAATTATACTTTTAGTTGTTGCACTGGTGTTTCTAATATACATTTTAACTTATCTTAGTCCACCTTCATTTAGCACTGCATGTGTAGTACACATAGCTTATAGCATAATATTATCAATTTTTTTCCAAGCTTTATAAATTTTCTCATATATCTATATGCTATAATCACAACACATTGTTACCATTATTCCTCTTTACAAATAATTATATTTTGGATCAGTTAAGAATAAGAAAAATTATTTTATTTTACTTTCATATATTGCTTCAACTATACTCTTCTCCTCCTACCTTGATGTAGTCTTCAATTTCTGACTTATCTTATTTTCCTTTTCCTTGACAAACTCATCTTAGCACTTCTTGCTGGCAGGTCTGTTACTAATAAAATTTCTCAGATTTTATTTATCTAAGAATATCATGATGTTCTGCTGAAAAGCAGTCAGAATGAAAGAACAAATTCTCCATTATCCTGTCTTTTGCTCTATTCAAATCTCCAATAAATTGGATGAGGCCCACCCAGTTTGGAAAAGGCTTTATAAAGTCAGTCCATGGATTCAAATGTTAATGTTATCCAGAAACACCCTCAAAGACATACGCAGAATAATGTTTAACCAGATATCTGACTCCCCTTTTTTTCCAGTTAAGTTGTCACATAAAGTTAACCATCACAAGTCCATTCCTTGTCAACTTGGTACTTGGGTACATTTCCTAAAGCTGTATTTAATCTCCAAATAAAGACAATAACAAGGACATAATTCCACCTAACATGATACAACTCTCTTGACTATTACTAAAAATGCATTAACTTCTTCCTCAGAGTAGTAAAGTCTTTGAGTAATGTTTACTCTTCTTGATATCCTATAACATAAATATTTAACGATATTTAAATATTTTTATAACAAGTCATGTCTTGTGCTACATGATAAGGCAATAAAGAGAAAGGAAAATGAAGATATTTTCTATACACATGCACACACACATAAACTTATTTGTACCAAATTAAAAATAACTCAGAACAATTATAGTCCTCAGTTATGTAATTGATCACATTGTGATAGATGGTATTCTTTTAGAGAGCAATCTCACTGAATACAGAATTCCAGGTTAGTGGTTTTTCTTTCATTACCTTAAATATTTGAACCATTCTCCATTCTCTTCATGCTTATATGGTTTCTGATGAGAAGTCTGTTGTACTTGATCTTTTATAGCTCAGATGCTGCCTTTCTGTGGCTGCTTTCAAGATTTTCACATTGTCAGATTGTATGCAGTTTGAATATGAACTATGTAGATGTATTTTTGTTTTTGTTTGCTTGCTTTTTTGTTTATGACTTTGTATTTGTCTTGCTTGTGCACCTCTAAATTCTTGGATCTGTTATTTGTCGTCATTCATTAATTTTGACACTTTCTTAGTCACTATTATTTCAAATACTTACTTTGTTTTAGTCTCTCTCTCTTGTGATATTTCAGTTAAGCATATTACACCTTTTGAAGTTGTCTCATAGTTTGTAAATGTTCTGTTTTTTTTTTTTTTTTTTTTCCATTCCTTTTCCCCTTTCTATTTCTGGTTTGAAAGTTTTTATTGACAGGTCTTCAAGCTTGCTGATTGTTTCTTTGGCTATGTCATGTCTACTGAGGAACACATAAAGGCATTTTCCCATTCTGCTGCAATTTTGTTTTATTAGTATTTCATTTTTATTCTTTCTTAGAATTTCTTTTTATTCTTTCTATTACCCTTCCCACATTATCCTCCTGTTCTTGTACGTTGTCCATTTTTTCCATTAAAGCTTTGAACATATTAATCATGGATTTTTCAAATCTCCGGTACAATGCAAGTCGTATTTGAGCCAGGCTATGCTGTTTGTTGCTTTAAACTGTGTTTGTTCACTTATTTTACATTTTGGCATGTTGTAATTTTTGTTGATTTTTAAAGTCATATATTTGGTGTCAAGGAATAGAAATTGGGCTAAAATAGGCCTTTAGTGTAAATATTTATGTTAATCTGGCTAGTTTTTGAGCTATGTACAGTGCTTGCTGTAGATACAGGTACTAGAAGGTTCAAATTTCTCTGATGTCATTGATTTAGCCTACTCCTTTGGATTTGAACTTCCCTGCATATTCCTTTTTAAATAGAGTCAATGCTTTGCAGCTCTGCCAGCTGTAATCTATTGTTGTTATACCACAGCCCTGTTGGTGTGGTGATAAGGTTTTGGGAGAAAGGAAGAATTTTATATTCTTATGTTTAACTCTTTTTCTTTCATGGACACCAAATATTGGGAATGTGACCTTTTCAAGTTTTTCTCAGTGTTACAACACTTTTCCTCTCCCTTTGTTGAAACAAGAAGGCTAATGGGGGCTTGAGTGAAAAGAATACTCTTCTGCCAGTTGAGATAATACTCTGGAATAGTCTTTCTCTAAGGCAGGAAGAGTAGATATTTGCTATGAAGCACTTTCTAGGCATATTTCACAATGACTATTTTTTTCTATTCCCTGCCTGAACCATGAGAAAATCATTCTTAGATCTTTATTGTGAGAGCTTCACGAGGTTCCTGAAGGTAAAACTAAAATACAGAAAAGTGTAAAGTTCTACCAAGACTGAAGCCCCCAGTAGTTTATTAGTCTCGCACTACTTCACACTCACCACACTCAGCCTCTAGGATTCATCAAAATTACAACTTCAGTGGTACTGCAAGTGTCTAGACTACCAGTAGTTTCTGTTCCAGGCCAATAGATTTCACTTTTCATTCTAGGGATTCATTCTGATCTCCAGGTTCTTAGGTGGCAATTTGCCCTGCAATCTGAGTTTTCCAGTAGGGTCCAGAAAAATTGATTGATTTTTAGTTTCAGATAGTTTTTGACCAACATAGTTGGCTTTCTTAAAGTTATTTTATCAGCCCTATGTATGTTCACTAATCTAATGCCTCAGTGGCATTTGTTCAGTGTGTCTGCAGTGTATAGTATGATGTAGAGAATTGGTAATAGATGAGAATTCTGAGGTAATTAGGGGACAGATCATTACAGCTCTTAAATGGCAATATTAAGTGGTTTTGAGTTTACTATAATGACGATGGCAATGGCTATTTGAAGAATTTTAAATAAGGCACTCTAACATTTGAAAAATCCCTTTTACTTGTGCAGAACTGATTCATCTAGGCAGTACTTCATGTGAGATGGTCAAATAGAAAAATCATGTAGGAATTTAAGCAGAGCAAAGTAGCTGGGTTTTGCCCTAGTTGTCTTGTAGATGGTATCCATTTTAGCTAAGTAATAAGGTACACCTGATTCATGTTTTTTGGTAGGATGGTGCCCTTGATTTGGAATATATTACTTCAAAATTAATATATAATAAATATTTGAATAGCTTAATTTTGATTTATACTTATATTTGAGAAGGAAAACTGTGGTGTAGTCTTTCTACAACAATTTATCATTATTTAATTATACAGGATTAGATTATTCCCCCCCCTAAAAAAAAAATAGAAGGTAACTCACTCACAGAATCTGATGGAACATGTCTGTGTGCTCAGCTAAAAAAGTGTGGATTTTTCCAGTTTCTGATACAGCTTAGTTTCACAGTTTTAAGTCCAAGACCTGGACTGACAACTATGTGAAATAGCTCAACAGTGTAGACGAGGGGCAGAGGATATCACTCTGTGGGTACAGATAGTTCTTGAGGTAGGAGTCAGATGTTCTATTTGACGATATCTCCTTCCACCTCCATAATTTTGAAAAGAAATGTTTATTATTGAATGAATGCTTGGCTTCAACTAGTTCAAAAAATAAAATTCATGGATGGCTACAAAGGGTAGGGTACAAAGATAATCTTTTCTACCCACTTTTTCTATTTATAGGCAACAAAAACCTCAGAAAATGTAAGCACATTATCTTTGGTTATACATAGCTCCATACACAAGCCAGAAGTAAATGAGATTTTAGTGAAAAAAATCATGTTTTGTTTTGGAGATAGTTTTAAATTACAGCTTCACCATTTCTGTGTGTGCTTTTATCATGATTACTAAAAATTATTAAATTTTAGTTTTATCATTTGTATAATGATGAAAATAATTATACTTATCCTTCAGCATGTAGGATTTACATGAAACAACCTGTATAATATGTTTAAGTTTATTGTGGCACACAGTAGGCACCTAATGTATTTTTTATTTGTTAATTATTATTATTCTTTAGGGGACAAATGTGTAGATGTAGACTGGAGATGTACTACCTAAGACAAGAAAACGTGAATTAGAGGATTGACATTAAGCCAGACTACTGAAAGTATTAAGTCCAAGCCTAGGAAACTTCGATTATTTGACAAGGGCAAGAAATTAAAAATGCAAGGGCATAATGGAAGGGGAAAAATGGTCGGGGGCATGCAAGTAGCAGCAAAAGAGGAGTGAAATAAAGAACACTTTAGTGACAGATAAAATAGCATTGAACTACTTGGTTCCTAATATTGCAGGTAGTGATACAAGGTAGAGACTTAAGTGGTATAGTTCAGCGCTGACCCTGATTTTCTGGATTTTCTGATCCCCAACAATGAAGATACAAAATTTATCAATAATGATTTATGAATATCATTGATATCTCTATACAGATATCTACAGATAATAGAAAATCAATTTGTGAAATTGTACATACACACAAATAAATAAAATTCCACATATTAAAATGTTCAACATAAAGTCAGCATGATTTTCTCAGTAAAATGAAAGCCTCATGTTGTAATCTACCTTATATATTTTCATGTGAAATTCCGGTACTAGAATATAGTAAGGCATACAAGAATGATATTTCATAAAATTTAATAAATTTTAGTATAAATCTTAGTGTAACGTACAAAAAAGAAAACACTTGTTTCTTTAGAGAATGAGGTACTTAATGGTGACAGCATAAGTGGCATATAGTTACTATTTTTCCTTTACAGATGAAGAAACTAAAGTCTTGAAAGGCAAGACATTTGCCCAAGATTCCTGTGAGAAAGAAGCAGAATCAGGACTGAAAGACTTATGCTCATAAATTCTGAATATAAAATGCAATGTTCTGTCTATAATCTTTCTATAATATACTTTTCTGCCTGACAGAGAAATTAACTATAGGAATGCCAACATGTTCAATACACATTGCATATATTTATCATGACTTGCGTCATTCCAGATTCTTACAGTCCAATGGGATGATATGAATTTATGACACGTAACTATATCTTTCGTAGTGAATACTTTTCTGGTTAAAATTATTTTGTCCTTGTTTTATTAAGTAGAAATCTTCAAAGTTAGTTTATTACTTGTTTATGTTTTGGTATCATCTTAATATTGTTTAGTAAGGAAAATACGCCTTTAAGAAGTAGCATAGAACAATAAATAGAACTCAAATTTTTAAATAAGAAATACTAGGGTTCACATCTCATTGTGGCCACTTTACTAGCAGTGTGAACTATGCAAACTTTTAATGTCTATATCCCTTTATCCATAAAATGGAAGAAACAATTCCATCAAAGAGTTCTGAGAAATTTAATTTAAAGAACATATTTAAAGTATCTCAGAGAATTTGTAGCACATAGTAATAAACTAGTTTTACTTACCTTTATGTATGTTGTATTAGTCTGTTTTCGCTCTGCTGATAAAGACATACACAAGACTAGGCAATTTACAAAAGAAAGAGGTTTACTTGGACTTACAGTTCCACGCAGCTAGAGACTCCTCACAATCATGGTGGAAGGCAAGGAGGAGCAAGTCCCTTCTTACATGTTTGGCAGCAGGAAAAGAGAGAATGAGGAAGATGCAAAAGCGGAAACCCCTGATAAAACCATCAGATCTCATGAGACTTATTCACCATCACGAGAAAAGTGCAGGAAAGACCTACTCCCACCTACTCCCATAATTAAATCACCTCCCACCAGGACCCTCCCACAACACTTGGGAATTCAAGATGAGATTTGGGTGGGGACACAGTGAAACCATATCCTATGTGTATACCTCACCTTCATATAGATGACAGCCCTTTAGCATGTATGCTAGCATATAGATAAGTAGCACTTTATCTGAAGGAGAAAAATAATTTTATTTCTAAATTTTAATAAAACACAACTTCTAGTACCCACTTTATTTTTCTAAAGCATTTGTTAACGTGATTTACTTTTTCTCAGCTTTGCTCAAAGACGGACAACCTCCAGATTTTAGAGGCTTACAGCAACAAAGATTTATTTATTTCTCATGTTACAATATATCTGGATGGCTGGCCAATGGTGACTGTGTTCTGGGCTCCAGCTTGTTGGCGGTTGTATCTCTGTTCCATGTGTCTTGTCATTTAGAGACTTGGGCTTATAAAGAAACTGTCATAAGGGATATGTCTTATTTTCATGCTATTGGGAGTGTTAATTAGGCAAAATATTTAAAGAATAAAGTATTTTGGGACCTTTCTAGGAATTCTAATTTTCAATAATGACAATTTTTCCAAGTGTTTTAAATTGAAGCTGAGGTGGCTTTCCTTTGCTAAGTTGCTTTTTAAAGTTATGCTCTGCAGTTTTATTGAAACTCACTATCAGAATGAGCAACACAAATGTGCTATTTCGAGAGCAATAATCATATTATTGCAGATACTCAGTCAGTTGGAATCTCTCTATAAAGTCACATATGAGAAATCTACTGAAATTCAGTCATATAAATAGTATGGTTTTTTTGACTGTTGGAGTTATTTACCTTCTGATTCATTTACTATTTTGCTTTGGCTATGAGGAACCTAAATTTGTTTAAATTTAGAATAAAAATAAGTCAATAAAATTATGTTGATCTTCATGGTTAGTACAGGTGGACATTTACTTCAGTTTAGCCCTTATTTTCTACTTGTGTATATATTCTGTGTATGTTTTATATACATATACATTCATATAGATTTATTATTACTAACAGCCACTTATTTGTGGAAACAAATTATGTCTCTCTCTCTCTCATTCTCTCTTTCTCTCTCTGTACACACACACACACATATACAGTAAAGTGTTTGAAATTTAGCAGAATAAATTTACCATATCTTCTGATAATTAATTGGTTGACTTGTGAAAGGCTGTTACATATTTAAGTTGATTTTTCCCCTATGCAGATCACCAAATGATATAATAACAAAAAACTCCCTGCTTTCTACCTTATAATTTTTTTAACCAGTATAGTATTCTCAATGTAATCAGCATCATTAGGTATTTTCAAGTGAAAGGCTATGCATACAATCTCTTCAGAGAAAACTGTTAATAGCTGTTAAAATAGAAGCTATTAAGAACTATAAATCATATTTATGATAATTCCAATGGCTATATCTTTCATTTGGGGCCTCAAATAAATAATGGTTATGAAAGGAGAAAAAAGGAGAAAGAGAAGGTCATTGGTCTTGAAGAGTATATATGAGAAAAAGAATGGTTTGAAGATAGCATAAACTTTGGAGACAGGCCAACCTGGTTTGGAAGCTAAGGTCTGCCGACTGTAAGAAATGTGAATTTAGACTGATTTAATAACCTCTGCAAATTTCAAATTAATTTTTGTAAACTTTTTTATTGATGTATAGTATACACATAGTACAGTGCATAAGTCTTTTTTTTTTTAAATTTATTATTATTATACTGTAAGTTGTAGGGTACATGTGCATAACGTGCAGGTTTGTTACATATGTATACTTGTGCCTTGTTGGTGTGCTGCACCCATCAACTCGTCATTTACATCAGGTATAACTCCGAATGCAATCCCTCCCCCCTCCCCCCTCCCCATGATAGGCCCCGGTGTGTGATGTTCCCCTTCCTGAGACCAAGTGATCTCATTGTTCAGTTCCCACCTATGAGTGAGAACATGCGGTGTTTGGTTTTCTGTTCTTGTGATAGTCTGCTAAGAATGATGGATTCCAGCTGCATCCATGTCCCTACAAAGGACACAAACTCATCCTTTTTTATGGCTGCATAGTATTCCATGGTATATATGTGCCACATTTTCTTAATCCAATCTGTCACTGATGGACATTTGGGTTGATTCCAAGTCTTTGCTATTGTGAATAGTGCTGCAATAAACATATGTGTACATGTGTCTTTATAGCAGCATAATTTATAATCCTTTGGGTATATACCCAGTAATGGGATGGCTGGGTCATATGGTACATCTAGTTCTAGATCCTTGAGGAATCGCCATACTGTTTTCCATAATGGTTGAACTAGTTTACAATCCCACCAACAGTGTAAAAGTGTTCCTATTTCTCCACATCCTCTCCAGCACCTGTTGTTTCCTGACTTTTTAATGATCGCCATTCT